>NW_025202769.1:0-8000 GCF_004010195.1 Chiloscyllium plagiosum
CCTCTGTGTCAGCGAATGAGTCTAATATAGAAACATACAGGGAAAGTTTAACATCAGCTGATGTTGAGTAAAGAGTATGACAATCTGCATTTCCGTAGACCACAGAACATGTTTCACAGGAACTTAAATCAGATAGAATTTGATTTAAAGCCACACGAAAACATATTAGGAGATGTGATTGGTCAAAGGGAGGATTTAAGGAGTGCCATCCCAGAGGACAAAGAGATAAAGAAGTGTCAGGAGAGAATTTCAGACCTTAGGATTCATGCAGCTGAAAGCACAGCTACCAATAGGAGAACAATTCCAATTGGGAATGCACAAGAGGCCAGAACTGGAGAATCACAAACGTTTCAAATGTTTACGGGACTCAAGGAAATTAGGGAGGTAGGGAACGGAAAGGATGTGAAGAAATTCACAAAAAAGAGAGAATTATAGGCTGGCGTGGGCCAAAAACACAGATGGAGCAGTTAGACTGAAGGGTCAGTATATCCTAGACCATACATCTTTTACAGTTTCTGAACTGAAGCATTGCCAACCAGGTAGCACCTGAGTCAGTGGCCACAAGTCCAAGTCTCACTCGGCATTCATTAATACCGTTGGAGGGTCAGTGCTGAGGGAGTGCCACACTGTCGGAGGGTCAGTGCTGAGGGAGTGCCGCACCATCAGAGGGTCACAAATGAGGGAGTGCCGCACTGTCAGAGGGTCAGTGCTGAGGAAGTGCCGCATAGTCAGAGGGTCAATGCTGAGGGAGCGCGGCACTGTCGGAGGGTCAGTGCTGAGGGAGCGCGGCACTGTCGGAGGGTCAGTGCTGAGGGAGCGCGGCACTGTCGGAGGGTCAGTGCTGAGGGAGCGCGGCACTGTCGGAGGGTCAGTGCTGAGGGAGCGCGGCACTGTCGGAGGGTCAGTGCTGAGGGAGCGCGGCACTGTCGGAGGGTCAGTGCTGAGGGAGCGCGGCACTGTCGGAGGGTCAGTGCTGAGGGAGCGCGGCACTGTCGGAGGGTCAGTGCTGAGGGAGCGCGGCACTGTCGGAGGGTCAGTGCTGAGGGAGCGCGGCACTGTCGGAGGGTCAGTGCTGAGGGAGCGCGGCACTGTCGGAGGGTCAGTGCTGAGGGAGCGCGGCACTGTCGGAGGGTCAGTGCTGAGGGAGCGCGGCACTGTCGGAGGGTCAGTGCTGAGGGAGCGCGGCACTGTCGGAGGGTCAGTGCTGAGGGAGCGCGGCACTGTCGGAGGGTCAGTGCTGAGGGAGCGCGGCACTGTCGGAGGGTCAGTGCTGAGGGAGCGCGGCACTGTCGGAGGGTCAGTGCTGAGGGAGCGCGGCACTGTCGGAGGGTCAGTGCTGAGGGAGCGCGGCACTGTCGGAGGGTCAGTGCTGAGGGAGCGCGGCACTGTCGGAGGGTCAGTGCTGAGGGAGCGCGGCACTGTCGGAGGGTCAGTGCTGAGGGAGCGCGGCACTGTCGGAGGGTCAGTGCTGAGGGAGCGCGGCACTGTCGGAGGGTCAGTGCTGAGGGAGCGCGGCACTGTCGGAGGGTCAGTGCTGAGGGAGCGCGGCACTGTCGGAGGGTCAGTGCTGAGGGAGCGCGGCACTGTCGGAGGGTCAGTGCTGAGGGAGCGCGGCACTGTCGGAGGGTCAGTGCTGAGGGAGCGCGGCACTGTCGGAGGGTCAGTGCTGAGGGAGCGCGGCACTGTCGGAGGGTCAGTGCTGAGGGAGCGCGGCACTGTCGGAGGGTCAGTGCTGAGGGAGCGCGGCACTGTCGGAGGGTCAGTGCTGAGGGAGCGCGGCACTGTCGGAGGGTCAGTGCTGAGGGAGCGCGGCACTGTCGGAGGGTCAGTGCTGAGGGAGCGCGGCACTGTCGGAGGGTCAGTGCTGAGGGAGCGCGGCACTGTCGGAGGGTCAGTGCTGAGGGAGCGCGGCACTGTCGGAGGGTCAGTGCTGAGGGAGCGCGGCACTGTCGGAGGGTCAGTGCTGAGGGAGCGCGGCACTGTCGGAGGGTCAGTGCTGAGGGAGCGCGGCACTGTCGGAGGGTCAGTGCTGAGGGAGCGCGGCACTGTCGGAGGGTCAGTGCTGAGGGAGCGCGGCACTGTCGGAGGGTCAGTGCTGAGGGAGCGCGGCACTGTCGGAGGGTCAGTGCTGAGGGAGCGCGGCACTGTCGGAGGGTCAGTGCTGAGGGAGCGCGGCACTGTCGGAGGGTCAGTGCTGAGGGAGCGCGGCACTGTCGGAGGGTCAGTGCTGAGGGAGCGCGGCACTGTCGGAGGGTCAGTGCTGAGGGAGCGCGGCACTGTCGGAGGGTCAGTGCTGAGGGAGCGCGGCACTGTCGGAGGGTCAGTGCTGAGGGAGCGCGGCACTGTCGGAGGGTCAGTGCTGAGGGAGCGCGGCACTGTCGGAGGGTCAGTGCTGAGGGAGCGCGGCACTGTCGGAGGGTCAGTGCTGAGGGAGCGCGGCACTGTCGGAGGGTCAGTGCTGAGGGAGCGCGGCACTGTCGGAGGGTCAGTGCTGAGGGAGCGCGGCACTGTCGGAGGGTCAGTGCTGAGGGAGCGCGGCACTGTCGGAGGGTCAGTGCTGAGGGAGCGCGGCACTGTCGGAGGGTCAGTGCTGAGGGAGCGCGGCACTGTCGGAGGGTCAGTGCTGAGGGAGCGCGGCACTGTCGGAGGGTCAGTGCTGAGGGAGCGCGGCACTGTCGGAGGGTCAGTGCTGAGGGAGCGCGGCACTGTCGGAGGGTCAGTGCTGAGGGAGCGCGGCACTGTCGGAGGGTCAGTGCTGAGGGAGCGCGGCACTGTCGGAGGGTCAGTGCTGAGGGAGCGCGGCACTGTCGGAGGGTCAGTGCTGAGGGAGCGCGGCACTGTCGGAGGGTCAGTGCTGAGGGAGCGCGGCACTGTCGGAGGGTCAGTGCTGAGGGAGCGCGGCACTGTCGGAGGGTCAGTGCTGAGGGAGCGCGGCACTGTCGGAGGGTCAGTGCTGAGGGAGCGCGGCACTGTCGGAGGGTCAGTGCTGAGGGAGCGCGGCACTGTCGGAGGGTCAGTGCTGAGGGAGCGCGGCACTGTCGGAGGGTCAGTGCTGAGGGAGCGCGGCACTGTCGGAGGGTCAGTGCTGAGGGAGCGCGGCACTGTCGGAGGGTCAGTGCTGAGGGAGCGCGGCACTGTCGGAGGGTCAGTGCTGAGGGAGCGCGGCACTGTCGGAGGGTCAGTGCTGAGGGAGCGCGGCACTGTCGGAGGGTCAGTGCTGAGGGAGCGCGGCACTGTCGGAGGGTCAGTGCTGAGGGAGCGCGGCACTGTCGGAGGGTCAGTGCTGAGGGAGCGCGGCACTGTCGGAGGGTCAGTGCTGAGGGAGCGCGGCACTGTCGGAGGGTCAGTGCTGAGGGAGCGCGGCACTGTCGGAGGGTCAGTGCTGAGGGAGCGCGGCACTGTCGGAGGGTCAGTGCTGAGGGAGCGCGGCACTGTCGGAGGGTCAGTGCTGAGGGAGCGCGGCACTGTCGGAGGGTCAGTGCTGAGGGAGCGCGGCACTGTCGGAGGGTCAGTGCTGAGGGAGCGCGGCACTGTCGGAGGGTCAGTGCTGAGGGAGCGCGGCACTGTCGGAGGGTCAGTGCTGAGGGAGCGCGGCACTGTCGGAGGGTCAGTGCTGAGGGAGCGCGGCACTGTCGGAGGGTCAGTGCTGAGGGAGCGCGGCACTGTCGGAGGGTCAGTGCTGAGGGAGCGCGGCACTGTCGGAGGGTCAGTGCTGAGGGAGCGCGGCACTGTCGGAGGGTCAGTGCTGAGGGAGCGCGGCACTGTCGGAGGGTCAGTGCTGAGGGAGCGCGGCACTGTCGGAGGGTCAGTGCTGAGGGAGCGCGGCACTGTCGGAGGGTCAGTGCTGAGGGAGCGCGGCACTGTCGGAGGGTCAGTGCTGAGGGAGCGCGGCACTGTCGGAGGGTCAGTGCTGAGGGAGCGCGGCACTGTCGGAGGGTCAGTGCTGAGGGAGCGCGGCACTGTCGGAGGGTCAGTGCTGAGGGAGCGCGGCACTGTCGGAGGGTCAGTGCTGAGGGAGCGCGGCACTGTCGGAGGGTCAGTGCTGAGGGAGCGCGGCACTGTCGGAGGGTCAGTGCTGAGGGAGCGCGGCACTGTCGGAGGGTCAGTGCTGAGGGAGCGCGGCACTGTCGGAGGGTCAGTGCTGAGGGAGCGCGGCACTGTCGGAGGGTCAGTGCTGAGGGAGCGCGGCACTGTCGGAGGGTCAGTGCTGAGGGAGCGCGGCACTGTCGGAGGGTCAGTGCTGAGGGAGCGCGGCACTGTCGGAGGGTCAGTGCTGAGGGAGCGCGGCACTGTCGGAGGGTCAGTGCTGAGGGAGCGCGGCACTGTCGGAGGGTCAGTGCTGAGGGAGCGCGGCACTGTCGGAGGGTCAGTGCTGAGGGAGCGCGGCACTGTCGGAGGGTCAGTGCTGAGGGAGCGCGGCACTGTCGGAGGGTCAGTGCTGAGGGAGCGCGGCACTGTCGGAGGGTCAGTGCTGAGGGAGCGCGGCACTGTCGGAGGGTCAGTGCTGAGGGAGCGCGGCACTGTCGGAGGGTCAGTGCTGAGGGAGCGCGGCACTGTCGGAGGGTCAGTGCTGAGGGAGCGCGGCACTGTCGGAGGGTCAGTGCTGAGGGAGCGCGGCACTGTCGGAGGGTCAGTGCTGAGGGAGCGCGGCACTGTCGGAGGGTCAGTGCTGAGGGAGCGCGGCACTGTCGGAGGGTCAGTGCTGAGGGAGCGCGGCACTGTCGGAGGGTCAGTGCTGAGGGAGCGCGGCACTGTCGGAGGGTCAGTGCTGAGGGAGCGCGGCACTGTCGGAGGGTCAGTGCTGAGGGAGCGCGGCACTGTCGGAGGGTCAGTGCTGAGGGAGCGCGGCACTGTCGGAGGGTCAGTGCTGAGGGAGCGCGGCACTGTCGGAGGGTCAGTGCTGAGGGAGCGCGGCACTGTCGGAGGGTCAGTGCTGAGGGAGCGCGGCACTGTCGGAGGGTCAGTGCTGAGGGAGCGCGGCACTGTCGGAGGGTCAGTGCTGAGGGAGCGCGGCACTGTCGGAGGGTCAGTGCTGAGGGAGCGCGGCACTGTCGGAGGGTCAGTGCTGAGGGAGCGCGGCACTGTCGGAGGGTCAGTGCTGAGGGAGCGCGGCACTGTCGGAGGGTCAGTGCTGAGGGAGCGCGGCACTGTCGGAGGGTCAGTGCTGAGGGAGCGCGGCACTGTCGGAGGGTCAGTGCTGAGGGAGCGCGGCACTGTCGGAGGGTCAGTGCTGAGGGAGCGCGGCACTGTCGGAGGGTCAGTGCTGAGGGAGCGCGGCACTGTCGGAGGGTCAGTGCTGAGGGAGCGCGGCACTGTCGGAGGGTCAGTGCTGAGGGAGCGCGGCACTGTCGGAGGGTCAGTGCTGAGGGAGCGCGGCACTGTCGGAGGGTCAGTGCTGAGGGAGCGCGGCACTGTCGGAGGGTCAGTGCTGAGGGAGCGCGGCACTGTCGGAGGGTCAGTGCTGAGGGAGCGCGGCACTGTCGGAGGGTCAGTGCTGAGGGAGCGCGGCACTGTCGGAGGGTCAGTGCTGAGGGAGCGCGGCACTGTCGGAGGGTCAGTGCTGAGGGAGCGCGGCACTGTCGGAGGGTCAGTGCTGAGGGAGCGCGGCACTGTCGGAGGGTCAGTGCTGAGGGAGCGCGGCACTGTCGGAGGGTCAGTGCTGAGGGAGCGCGGCACTGTCGGAGGGTCAGTGCTGAGGGAGCGCGGCACTGTCGGAGGGTCAGTGCTGAGGGAGCGCGGCACTGTCGGAGGGTCAGTGCTGAGGGAGCGCGGCACTGTCGGAGGGTCAGTGCTGAGGGAGCGCGGCACTGTCGGAGGGTCAGTGCTGAGGGAGCGCGGCACTGTCGGAGGGTCAGTGCTGAGGGAGCGCGGCACTGTCGGAGGGTCAGTGCTGAGGGAGCGCGGCACTGTCGGAGGGTCAGTGCTGAGGGAGCGCGGCACTGTCGGAGGGTCAGTGCTGAGGGAGCGCGGCACTGTCGGAGGGTCAGTGCTGAGGGAGCGCGGCACTGTCGGAGGGTCAGTGCTGAGGGAGCGCGGCACTGTCGGAGGGTCAGTGCTGAGGGAGCGCGGCACTGTCGGAGGGTCAGTGCTGAGGGAGCGCGGCACTGTCGGAGGGTCAGTGCTGAGGGAGCGCGGCACTGTCGGAGGGTCAGTGCTGAGGGAGCGCGGCACTGTCGGAGGGTCAGTGCTGAGGGAGCGCGGCACTGTCGGAGGGTCAGTGCTGAGGGAGCGCGGCACTGTCGGAGGGTCAGTGCTGAGGGAGCGCGGCACTGTCGGAGGGTCAGTGCTGAGGGAGCGCGGCACTGTCGGAGGGTCAGTGCTGAGGGAGCGCGGCACTGTCGGAGGGTCAGTGCTGAGGGAGCGCGGCACTGTCGGAGGGTCAGTGCTGAGGGAGCGCGGCACTGTCGGAGGGTCAGTGCTGAGGGAGCGCGGCACTGTCGGAGGGTCAGTGCTGAGGGAGCGCGGCACTGTCGGAGGGTCAGTGCTGAGGGAGCGCGGCACTGTCGGAGGGTCAGTGCTGAGGGAGCGCGGCACTGTCGGAGGGTCAGTGCTGAGGGAGCGCGGCACTGTCGGAGGGTCAGTGCTGAGGGAGCGCGGCACTGTCGGAGGGTCAGTGCTGAGGGAGCGCGGCACTGTCGGAGGGTCAGTGCTGAGGGAGCGCGGCACTGTCGGAGGGTCAGTGCTGAGGGAGCGCGGCACTGTCGGAGGGTCAGTGCTGAGGGAGCGCGGCACTGTCGGAGGGTCAGTGCTGAGGGAGCGCGGCACTGTCGGAGGGTCAGTGCTGAGGGAGCGCGGCACTGTCGGAGGGTCAGTGCTGAGGGAGCGCGGCACTGTCGGAGGGTCAGTGCTGAGGGAGCGCGGCACTGTCGGAGGGTCAGTGCTGAGGGAGCGCGGCACTGTCGGAGGGTCAGTGCTGAGGGAGCGCGGCACTGTCGGAGGGTCAGTGCTGAGGGAGCGCGGCACTGTCGGAGGGTCAGTGCTGAGGGAGCGCGGCACTGTCGGAGGGTCAGTGCTGAGGGAGCGCGGCACTGTCGGAGGGTCAGTGCTGAGGGAGCGCGGCACTGTCGGAGGGTCAGTGCTGAGGGAGCGCGGCACTGTCGGAGGGTCAGTGCTGAGGGAGCGCGGCACTGTCGGAGGGTCAGTGCTGAGGGAGCGCGGCACTGTCGGAGGGTCAGTGCTGAGGGAGCGCGGCACTGTCGGAGGGTCAGTGCTGAGGGAGCGCGGCACTGTCGGAGGGTCAGTGCTGAGGGAGCGCGGCACTGTCGGAGGGTCAGTGCTGAGGGAGCGCGGCACTGTCGGAGGGTCAGTGCTGAGGGAGCGCGGCACTGTCGGAGGGTCAGTGCTGAGGGAGCGCGGCACTGTCGGAGGGTCAGTGCTGAGGGAGCGCGGCACTGTCGGAGGGTCAGTGCTGAGGGAGCGCGGCACTGTCGGAGGGTCAGTGCTGAGGGAGCGCGGCACTGTCGGAGGGTCAGTGCTGAGGGAGCGCGGCACTGTCGGAGGGTCAGTGCTGAGGGAGCGCGGCACTGTCGGAGGGTCAGTGCTGAGGGAGCGCGGCACTGTCGGAGGGTCAGTGCTGAGGGAGCGCGGCACTCATTGGTCTTTGGCAGCATGGATTAGAAATTGCGAAAAGATTGGAAACAAACGGAAAGGGAGTTAGTCATGTATCAGATTGGAGACAAGCTGAAGTGTCGCTTTCTGAATCATTGGTATTTTTTCTTACTTTGAAGAATCATAGCTAATGAGGGTCAAATCCCTTAGTTTGGAAATTACATTGTTGAGAGTCAATAGTGAATTGTAAGGATACTAAGCACCTTCAGAGTGACATTAAAATAATAAAACTCACACAGCGTGTATAAGTTTCTCCAGGTGATTTTTTTTTTTTTAATTTCAGTTCGGAAACTATCACTGCAACATGCCGGATTGGGTGCAATACTTAATGAAAAAGTGTTCTGCTGGAAATGGATAGCGTGTCAGGCCGCATCCGTGGGGCAGTAATATCG
>NW_025202770.1:0-8000 GCF_004010195.1 Chiloscyllium plagiosum
AGCAATTTTAATATTGGTCACTATAATCATGGAAAAATTGGAATACAGGCCAGAATAATCATCCAGCAATCAGAATACTGTCCATTGGATCATTCAGGAATCTGAGCATTGATCAGTGGAATTGTGCCGAAATATTGGTGAGATGGTCCATTCTGGGATTTGAGTACTGGTTAATGGCGTAACTTAGCAATCCGTAGATTGGCCGTTGGGATCATTGAGATTGCTATATACCCAATAGTGGAATCATTCAGTATTTGGAATATTGTAAAGTAGAATAATTTAACAACCTGCATATTTGTCTGTGGAAACCTTCAGAATTCCGAGTATTGGTGAGTGGAATCATTCATTAATCTGAATGCTGATCTCTCCCATCCTACAATAATCATTGCATTCAGTCAATAAATTGGATAATTCTCCAGGGGAATTATTCAACAATTGTAGTATTTGTCAGTGGAATGATTCAATAATCTGAATATTGGTCAGTGGAATCTGTGTTCCATTGGAATATTGAACAGTAGACGCATCCAGCACTTATTAGAATGATGCTCTGTGTGACACGCAACGTGATGATTGGTTCGTCATCTCTTTTGGGAAAGTCAAAGTTTGTTGGCTGAGAGTTTTCACAATCTGTAAATTGGTAAATGGAATCATTAGTAATTTCAGTATAAGTCATTGAGGTTACACACCGGTCTGAACGTTGGTTTGTCGACTTATTCAACAAATAGAATATTGGGCAGTGGAATCACTCAGCAATCTTAATGTTAGTCTAAAATAATTTAGTAATCTTAATATCAGTCATAGAGGTTTACAGCATGGAAACATCCCTACAGCCCAGCCTGTCCATGAAGCCCAGTTTTCACAATTAACCTCGTCCCATTTGCCTGCGTTTGGTCCATATCCCTCCATGTACCTGTGTAAATGTTTCTTAAATAACAAAATTGTACTCACCTCCACCAATATCTCTGGCAGTTTGTTGCAGACACTCATCACTCTGTGTGTGAAAATAATTGTCCCTCTGGGCTCTTCTGTATCTCTCTCCTCTCTCACCTTAAACCTATGACCTCTAGTTTTAGACTCCCCTAGTATGGGGAAAAGCTGTTCGCTATTGACATTATCTATGCCTCTCATGATTTTATAAACCTCTATAAGGTCACCCCTCAGCCTCCGACGCTCCAGGGAAAAATGTCCCAGTCTATCCAACCTCTCCTCATAACTCAACTCAAACCTTCCAGTCAAGACAGCACCCTAGTAACTAATCTCTGCTCTCCTTCGAGTTTAATAACATCCTTTCTATAGTAAAGTGATTGGAATTGCACGCAGTACTCCAAATGTGGCCTCACCAATGTCTTCTACAGCTGCAGTAAGACATCCCAGCTCCTGTACTCAATGCTCTGACCAGTGAAAGCTAGCATACTGAAAGCCTTCTTCACTGCCCTGTCTACCTGTGACTCCATTTTCAAGGACCAATGAACCTGTATCCCTGGGATTTATCGACCTTAACATGTTTTAAGACATCCAGCACCTCCTCTCCTGTAATGAGGACACTCTTCAAGACATTTCCTCAAGTTCCCTCGCATCCAAACCTTTCTTGAAGATAAGTACTAACGAGAAATATTCATTTAGGATTTCACCTATCTCTGAGTATCTGCATGTAAATGACCTTGATGATCTTTAAGAGGCCTTATTCTCTCTCTTGTTACTCTCTTACCCTTCATGTCCTCACAGAATCTCTTTGGATTTTCCTTTTACGCCATCTCGTGTTCCCCTTTAAGCCCTCTGATTTCTCTCTTAAGTGTACTCTAACGCGCTCTGTACTCCTCAAGGAATTCACTTGAGCCCAGCTGCTTGTACGTGTTATGTGTGTGCTCCTTTTTCAAAACCAGGGCCTCAGTAACTCTAGACATCCCGGGCTGCCCTACCCCCTGCCAGCCTTACTCTTCACTCCAACAGGAGCGTGCTGGCCCTGAACTCTCGTTAACTCACTTTTGAAAGCCCTCCACTTACCAGCTGTCCCTTAGCCTGCAAACGGCCCATTTCCCCCTCTCCTCAGATCAACTTTTGAAAGTTGATGATTAGATTAGATTCCCTACAGTGTGGAAATAGTCCTTTGGCCCAACCAGTCCACACCGACCCTCCGAAGAGTAACCCACCCAAAACCCTTTTCCCCTCTGACTAATGACCTAACACTACGGGCAATTTAGCACGGCCATCTCACCTGACCTGCACATCTTTGGACTGTGGGAGGAAACCGGAGCACCCGGAGGAATCCCATGCAGACACGGGGAGAGCGTGCAAACTCCACACAGGCAGTCACCCGAGGCTGGAATCGAATTGGGACCCTGGTGCTGTGAGGCAGCAGTGCTAACCACTGAGACACCGTTCCTAACCACTGAGACAAGTTCCTGTCTAAGACTGCCAAAATTGACCTAGCCCCAATTTGGAGCTTTAACTTGTGGACCAGACCTATCCTTTTCCACAGCTATTTTAAAACTAATGGAATTGTGCTCTCTCACTAACATGTCCAAGACTTCCCTCAAGGAAATCAAGTTCTCCCTCTTCTCCAGTCGGGCCATCTACAGATTGAGTGAGAAATTCTTCCTGAACGCACTTAACAAATTTCTCTCCATCCAAGCCCTTAACACGTTGACAATCCCAGGTGATGTTAGGCAAGTTAAAATCCCCTACTATTGCAACCCTATTATTCTTGCAGCGATCTGCGATATCTGCTCCTCAACCTCCTGCTGACGACTGGGGGATCTACAGTACAATGCTATCAAAGTCATCGTCTTTCCCTCAGTTCTACCCATAGAGACTCAAACCTCCAAGAGTATCTTCTCTCAGTATTGCCCTGATGTTCTCCCTAATCAAAAGCAGAGCTCCTCCTCTACTCTTGCCCCCCCCCTACTTCTGTCCTTCCTATAGCATTTGCACCCAGTCTGCTGCCAGTCCTGTCTTTCCTTCTGGAATAGCTGTTATGTCCCAATTCCGAGTTCACTTGCCTTACCTGTCAGGCTTCTTGCATTGAAATAGATGCAGTTTAACCGAGACATTCCTTGCCTCCTGCCGTGCCCTTGCCTGCCCTGCCCAGGACTGGAATTGCAACCTCTGCCGTTACTAATTAACTTGCTCTCATTAACCTTTGTACAGCCCTCCACCTTCTCTTTCGGCTCTGCACTGTTTCCGGAGCCAGCCCTCCTGCCAGACTAGCTAGACCCTCCTGGGTGGCACCAGCAAATCTCGCCCTCAGGATATTGGTCCTCCTGTAGTTCAGGTCCAGCCCATCCCTCTTGTACAAGTCAAAATGTATCATCTCATACTTATCAGGATTGAGTTCCATCTGCCATTCCTCTATCCAGTTTACCAGCTGATTGATATCGAACTGTGGCTTGAAGTGGCTCAGTGGTTAGCAGTGCTACCTCAGAGCGCCAGGGACCCAGGTTCGATTCCACCCTCGGGTGACTGCCTGTGTGGAGTTTGCACATTCTCACCGTGTCTGAGTGGGTTTCCTCCCACAGTCCAAAGATGTGCAGGTTAAATTGCCCATAGTGTCCAGGTGTTGGTCTGGGTGGGTTACTGTTTGGAAGATGGGCGTGGTTTTGTTGGGCCAAATGGCCTGTTTCCGCACTGTAGGGATTCTATAAGAAGGTATCTCAATGATCCAACAGTCTGAGCCTCTGCCCCCTGCACCAAGCCACACATTCTGTCAAATCTTCCTGTTCCTACTCTGGCTAACGTGGTTCCAAAAGTGCCCCAGAAACGACTGTCTTTAAGTTCCTGCATTTGATCCTTCCGCCTAACTCCCCTAGAATTACTCTTCAGGACCCTGTCCCTTTTCCTACCTATGTCATTTGTACCAAGGTATACAATGACTTCTGACGGCTCCCCCTCCCCCTTAAGAATTTCAAGCAGCCACTCAGAGGGGTCCTTGATCCTGGCACCGGGGAGGCAACACACCGTCCTAGAGTCTGGAACGCAACCACAGCAATGCTGTCTGTGCCCTCAACGAGAGAGAGCCCGACTACTAATGCTAGCTTCAACATTGGCCCACCCTGCTCTACAGCGGAACCAGTCATGGAGCCACAGGCCTGGCTGCTGCTGTTATGCTCCCCTGACGCTATCACCCCTCCCCCTAAATATCCCCCCCCCGCGGGAAATTTTCAGCAGTCTGAACACTGGTCAGTGGAATAATCTGAATATTGTTCAGGAAAGGCCTTCAGCTGTCTGATAAATAGCACTATTTGGAAAGCGCCAATCTAAATTGAGGAGAATGCATGTTTGTTAGCGAAGTACTTCAGCTCAGCAGTCACTGGAATCGTTCAGCAGTGTCAATATTGGTCATTGAAATGTCACAGCATTCTGAACATTGGCTTAATGGATCGTCAGCAATTGAAATATTGGTCAGCGGAATCATTTTAGTGATCTGAATATTGCTCCAGCAATCAGACCATTGAACAGTGCAGCCATGTAATAGTCTGAGTATCCAACAATTTGAACATTTTTCTATTTATTTCTTCAGTAATATGTGTATATATTCAGGTGCCACATGTGAAGCTACTTAATAAGGTTAGAGCCTATGCGTTTTGTTTGTTCACATGGATAGAGGATTGGCTAATTACCGGAAGACAAGAGAGCCGGGATAATGGGCACATTCCCAGGATGGTAATCTGTCACCAGTAGAGTGCCACAGGAATCAGTATTGTGGCCACAATCCTTTACAATATACGTCAAAGACATGGATGAGGAAATGACCGTACTATCGCCAAGTTTGCAGGTGGCACAGAAATACGGGGGCATGCTAGACTCTTTTCCCGAGCTTTCACACACGATTTGCAATTGGCACACACCAACTTCTGCCAACAGTTAAAGTTTATTAAAGCTTGTACAAGCTAGGCGACCCCTTTTGACCCTCTTCGCAGGAATGCAGAGTCAAGTCAAAGTGAGGCACTGAACAAAGAAAACACACCCCCGTTGTAGAGGTCAGTTGGTCATGCTCACAGATACTCTGGCCACTCCCCCCCCCCCCAGTCACATACCACTCAGGACCACCCCCAGTTACTCCGTCACAGTCACATGTTAGCCCAGGTACAATGGCAGGATGACATCATCCTTGGAGATAATGCTAATGCCCCAATCCTGGGGAATCGTTATGCCAACGAATTCCTGACCCTGTGATTCCCCAAGACAATGTAGGTGTGATATGTTCTAGCTTCAGGGGATGGCTATGAAAGCATTTCTGAATGGGAGGGCCTGAATGAAAGTTTAATTTGATTAAGGCAGGAGACTAGTGGTAAATGTTTGGCCAAATGGAGTGTGAGTCATCCACACTCCTGCTGCAGGGATGTTGTCCCCACCCAAAGACAGGACCGTTTAACCCTTTAGCATCTTACATTAATGTCCAGAGAGATAGTACAATTTAATCTTTTAACATTACAGTGGTGAGGATGACCCACTGCATCTGCAGGGGGATATGGACAGGTTCACTGAGGGGTCAATAACGTGGCAGTTGAAATATAATGAGGGGAACTGCGAGGTTATGCACTTTGGCCGGAGGAATAGAGGAGCTGAATGTTATTTAAATGGAGGAAGACTGCAGAAAGCTGCAGCACAGAGGGAAATGGGAGTCCTCGTGCATAAATCTCAAAACGTTAGCCTCCCATGGGGGATGTTGGCCTTCATTTCAAAGAGAAATGTTTTGTTAAAACAGTACAGTCTTCTAGTCAGACCACAGCTGGAATTCTGTGAGCAAATTTGAACCCGTTATCTAATAGTGGTATCGGTGCCGGTCCAGAGGAGAGTCACGAGGCTGTTCCCAAGTGTGGAGGGACTGTCTTATAAGGAGAGACTGAGTAGGTTGGGTTTGTATTCAGTGGGGTATAGACAAATGAGAGGACACCTTATTGAAACATGAAAGATTCGTGAGGCCTTGACAGGGGGATGTTGTTTCCCCACGTGGGCAACTCTGGGATGCAGAGGGAATTGTGTCAGAATGAAGACTCGCACACTTAAGATGGAGGTGAGAAGGAATTCTATTCTCTTAGGTGGCTGCGAAACTGTGGAATTCTTTCCCGCAGAGGGCCTGTTGAGGATGGGCCATCAAATATATTCAAGGCTGAGATCGTGAGATGTTTAATCAGGAAGGGAATGAAGGATTATGGGAAAAAGAGGCAGGGGAGAGAAGCTAAAGATGATCAGACTAGCCATGATCTCACTGAATGGTAGAGCAGACCTGATTGGTGGAATGGCCTATGTCTTATGACTTTTATTGGCCGATCGTTTCAGAGTTGGTCAGGAAAATTATATTGCATTTCTGGATATTCGTGAGGTGAAGTTTTCAGCAAATTGATGATCGGGTCAGTAAATTCCTTCGTGGTTGTTCAGCAGAATTAATAGGCGCGGTGAATATAGCTCAGTCGACGCAATTGAAATCTTGTTCAGTAGAATCGTTCAGTAATCTGGTTGTCACAAACTGAATATTCTGTCCATGAATGTTGGTCAGTGGGAATGTTCAGTGAATTTAATGTTGGGCAGTCGATTTTAGGCAGCAAACTCAAAGTGGCCAGCAAAATAATTCGGCATTCTGGAATTCATTCAGCCATCGGAACATTGGTCAGTGGAATCATTCAACAATGGGAACACTCGCCAGTCGAGTCATCCAGCCATTTAACAATTCAGTAACTTGACTATTGATCATTTAGATCACTAAGGAGTCTGAATATTGGCCACGAGAATAAATTTGCGTTCTGTATATTTTTTCAGGTAAACCGTTCAGCAATCGGAATATTGGTCAGTGGGATCATTCAGGAATCTGAATATTGATCAGTGGAAACATTCAGCATTCGGATTATTGGTCAGTGGAATCATTCAGAAATCTTAATATCGGACAATTGATTTATTCAGCAATAAGAATATTGAAATATGGCACCTTGCAGCAATTTAAATATTCAGCAGCACCATTGATGAACAATCTGAATATTGGTTAATTATTTTAATTCTATTATGAAATAACTCCACAGAGGTCCTGTCACCAAGTCACCCTTTTATTTACTAGCAGAGAGTCCTTGACACTGATCCGGTTCCCTAAGAGACAGCTCTCAGAGTGAACAGACCTCTGGCAATCCTGTTTATGCCTGTCAGCCAGGGCTCCCTGATTGAAGCAGGTTAACATCCCCAATCAGGGAACTCATAGTCGATGACATCCACCTGGCTAACCTTGGTACAGTCATTGCAAGTAGTAACAACATTCTCAATCCTGAACAACAGTCTGTAGAGCTTTCCAACAATGTAATGTTTGGTGACTGTTATCACTTAGCAATTGGAAGAGCGATCATTAGAAACATTTTGCAATCTGAATGTTCCTCACAGAGTTGGACAGCAGTCTGAGTACGGGCAATAGAATTGTTCAGCAATACGAGTCCTGGAATATGGCTTCATTAAGCAATATGTATAGTGAGGAGCAGAAGCTGATGGTCGTTCAAAATCATTCAACTGTCTGAATATTGGTCAGTGGGATCATTCGGAAATCTGAACGTTGGTCAGTGGGATCATTCGGAAATGAGAATAGTGGTCAGTGGGATCATTCGGAAATCTGAATATTGGTCAGTGGGATCATTCAGAAATGAGAATAGTGGTCAGTGGGATCATTCGGAAATCTGAATATTGGTCAGTGGGATCATTCGGAAATGTGAACATTGTTCAGTGGGATCATTCGGAAATCCGAACATTGGTCAGTGGGATCATTCGGAAATCTGAATATTGGTCAGTGGGATCATTCGGAAATCTGAGTATTGGTCAGTGGGACCATTCGGAAATCTGAGTATTGGTCAGTGGGATCATTCGGAAATGTGAGTATTGGTCAGTGGGATCATTCGGAAATGTGAATATTGGTCAGTGGGATCATTCAGAAATCTGGGTATTGGTCAGTGGGATCATTCCAAAATGTGAATATTAGTCAGTGGGATCATTCAGAAATCTGGGTATTGGTCAGTGGGATCATTCCAAAA
>NW_025202771.1:0-1162 GCF_004010195.1 Chiloscyllium plagiosum
CTGCAGGATGTTTGAAGTAGCGGTGACCACCGACTTCATCTGCAGGAAATGCAGTCAGATCCTGCTCCTCACAGAACGAGTTAGGGAACTGGAACTGGAGTTGGATGAACTGAGGATTATTCAAGAGGCTGAGAGGATGATAGATAGAAGCTACAGGGACATAGCTACGCCAGGGAACAGAGGTAGCCGGGAAGGGGAGGAAGCAGACAGTGCAGGGATCCCCTGTGGTCGTTCCCCTAAACAATAAGTATACCGCTTTGGATACTGTTGGGGGGACGGCCTAGCAGGGGTAAGCTGCAGTGACCGGGTCTGTGGCGCGAGGTCTGGCTCTGAGACTCAAGGGAAAGGGGGAGAGGAAGAGAGCGCTAGTTATTGGAGACTCTCTAGTTAGAGGGACTGACAGGCGGTTCTGTGGACATGGGCAAGACTCTCGGATGGTTTGTTGCCTCCAGGGTGCCAGGGTCCGAGACGTCTCGGACCGTGTCTTCAGAATCCTTAAGGGGGAGGGTGTGCAGCCAGAAGTCGTGGTGCACATTGGCACCAACGACATAGGTAGGAAGAGGGGTGGGGAGGTCATTCAGGAGCTCAGGGAGTTAGGCTGGAAGCTAAAAGCTAGGACAGACAGAATCATCATCTCTGGGTTGTTGCCGGTGCCACGTGACAGTGAGGCAAAGAATAGAGAGAGAGTGCAGTTGAACACGTGGCTGCAAGGATGGTGTAGGAGGGAGGGCTTCAGATATTTGGACAATTGGACTGCATTCTGGGGAAGGGGGACCTGTACAAACAGGACGGGTTGCACCTGAACCAGAAGGGCACCAATATCCTGGAGGGTAGGTTTGCTAGCACTCTTCGGGGAGGTTTAAACTAATTTGGCAGGGGGATGGGATCCGGACTTGTAGTCCAGCAAGTAAGCTAGCTGTGTGTCAGGATGCAAAAGACTGTAGGGAGGCTGTGGAGAAGGTAGCACTGACAGGGAATACTTGCAGACACAGAGACGGGCTCAAGTGTGTATACTTCAACGCAAGGAGTATCAGAAACAAGGTGGGTGAACTTAAGGCGTGGATCGGTACCTGGGACTACGATGCTGTGGCCATCACGGAAACGTGGATAGAAGAGGGACAGGAATGGTTGTTGGAGGTTCCTGGTTACAGATGTTTCAGTA
>NW_025202771.1:6137-8000 GCF_004010195.1 Chiloscyllium plagiosum
TCCCTGCCAGTATATTAGTCCCCTTCCAATTTAGATGCAATCCGTCCTTCTTGTCCAGGTCACTTCCACCCCAGAAGAGATTCCAATGGTCCAAAGAAGTGAATCCTTCTCCCATACACCAGCTCCTCAGCCATGCATTCATCTGCTCTATCCTCCTATTCCTGCCCTCACTAGCTCGTAGCACCAGGAGTAATCCAGATATTACTACTTTCGAGGACCTCCTTTTTAAATTCCTGCCTAACTCTCTGTAATCTCGCCTCAGAATCTCAACCTTTTCCCTTCCTATGTCATTGGTTCCAATGTGGACAATGACCTCTAGCTGGTCCCTCTCCCCCGTGAGAACATTCTGCAGCCTCTCTGAGACATCCTTGGTCCTGGCACCAGGGAGGTAACATACCATTCTGATTTTTCACTGCTGGCCACAGAAACGTCTGTACCACGGACTAGAGAATTCCCTAACGCAATCGATCACTTGGAACCCAACGTATCCCTCATTGCATTAGAGCCAGTCTCAATACCAGAAACTTGGCTGTTCGTGCTACACTCCCCTGAGAATCCATTGCCCCCTATACTTCCCAAATCAGCACACTTGTTTGAAATGGGTATAGCCACAGAAGACCACTGCACTAGCTGCCTACCTCTCTTACCTTTCCTGGAGTTAACCCACCTATATGACTGTATCTGAGACTTCCCCCCCCCCTCCTATAACTGCCATCCTATAACTGACAAGAAGCACATATTACTCTACTAAAGGCCATGATTTCTCCTTCACAATCTATAGGCCCAGAAAATAACACCATCTTATTCCTCTACAAAACACTGCCCCAGGTTAAGTTAATAGTTATAGCTTATATTTTAAGTTTAATCAAGAGACATATCTCCAAAAACATATAATCAAGAAAGAACCCACTCTACTGACTACTGCAGACTTTCTGTAGGCCACACTTAAAACAATACACTCATCTGATTCTGTGCTGTGAACTTTACCCAAACAGTTCCTCCAAGGTCAGTTGTGAATTTCACTGTTTGTTAATTTTCCCAGACGCACTCTGATGTTCAGCGATTCATGAATTCAAACAGCAAAGGCAGTACTGTGCACGTACACTGTGGTGTCAGTTTCTTTCTCTCTCTCCTGCACTGACATCACCATGATTATTAAATTGAATCCTGTTCTCTGGAAAGGAAATGGGCCAGGATATCTCCCAGGATAAAAATACCCATCTAAACTAGATGAAGGCATGAGAAGAACTACTAATAGGTTTGTGTATAACAGAAAGACTTTGAGTGTTAGGACACTGAGAAAAGTAAAGGACGGGCAGATATATTTTCTTTCATCCATTTCTCTCAATGAAATAAGTCAATTCTGAGGTGGTATGACTTCCAGCGTGATAAAACCAAAGGCAGAGGACCACAGTCGGGACCCCTTGCGAACATAGAAACAAGGAACAAGAATAGGCCACTTGGTCCTTCAAGTCTTCTCTGCCATTCCATGAAATCAATGTTAATCTGATTTTGACCTCAATTTTACATTCCTACATATCCCAGATAATTGATCCTCTGGATAATCAATGATCTATCTACCCCCAAATTTAAATGTATTTAAAGATTTTGCATCCACTGCCTTTGAGGAAGGAAATTCCCAAGACTCTCAACCCTCTGAGTATAGTCCCTGACAATCAGGGGTGGAGAAGAGAGTTAGAAATTGGAGTTAAGTGGATTTGAGGGGACAAGAGCAACTCAGTCAAGAGGAAAAGAGCACAAAATCAAACATTTGCAAGTCAGGCCATCTGCCTTGATGTAAATAATGGTTGGCATGTGTACAGTAGGTAAGGGACAATTTCTCCACTCTACTTAGGAAAACAT
>NW_025202772.1:0-4190 GCF_004010195.1 Chiloscyllium plagiosum
GAAGGAAACATAGTCACCACTCTTACACAGCAAGCTTCCACAAATGTCAAGGTGATAATGATCAAATAATCTTGTTTCTCCGATTTTGATAAAGAAATAAAAATTGCCCCAGCAATCTAAAAAGAACTGTTCTGTTTTTCTGCCAATAATCCAATAGGTCTCATACATTCACAGGACAGAACAGAGAGGGTCTCAGTTTAATATGTCATTTAATAGATGGCATTTTCAACATGCAGCACTCATTGCTACTCTGGTATGTCAACATTGTGTGCTCAAGCTCTAGAATAGAGCTTGAACCTACTACCATCCAGTTCAGTGATTAGTGCTGTGATTGTAATGGGGTCACACAGGTGGACCTAAGGAAGCTGGATCAGTGTCAAGGACTCTCCATGTGTGAATAAAAGGTAACTTTATGCATTTTTTTTTTCAGAGAGGTTGTAAAATCAGTAACTCTGAAAAGTCTGACTTGGATGGGTTTTAGGCAAATTTGATCATAGCTAACATATACTGCCTCAGGCAAAAGGCTTTCAAGTTTGTAAAATAAAACTTGTACAATGAAAGGGGAGTGTCCAGTTCTCCCAGCTCAGTTTTTTCCAGGTTTGATTTTCTTTTGGCAGTCTGGCTATTCACCGAAAGCAGTCAGTCAGTTTTGAGGCTGCTGAGCCAAGAAACAGCTACATGGAAGAAGATGTTCCATGCTGAATCTCTCTGCCATCTCTCCCTGTCCTGTAAGCCCTGTGTTTGATTTTACCATTTGTGCCAAGAGGTGTTTATGGGGAATTTTGAAATTATTTGGAACAGCATCATTAAGTTGGGATAATCTGTTAGGTTTTTGGATAGGTTAGGTTAGTCAGTATTCTGTTCTGTTTTGTTCGTGTTTCACCTGGTAATCTTGTAAATAAGTTCTGTTTTGTTCAAAACTAAGTGGTTTGACCAGCTGCATCACTCCTGGAATATCCATGTTACACCTACTTAAAACAACGAGCAAAGTTAGGGTGTAGGCTCACTTCTTGAAATGATTTGAGGGAGTCTGGTCTGGCCCATAACAAGTTATTTCAATTAGAGTGCCACCAACTCTGTTACGCTAATACCAGCACTAGCCCAGTATGGTACTCCAATATTTATTCAGGCGCACCCCCCCCCCCCCCCCCCCCCCCCCTCAATTCTGCTCTTCCTACTTAAATTTATCGAGCAATGAGAGGCAGTCTCCCGGTGCTGAGACAGCTATAGGTTTCTAATGAACAATTTAAGGAAGGGATTCAATAAAGAATAAGTGCAATTCCTGTCATGGTATCACTGCTTTCATTTGGGCAGTTGACAATGTTTTCTTTTGGTCGTTGCAGCAGTAGGTTATACAGGGCAAGTACAACACCATAATAAAATCATCCACATGGGAAATTCTGCTCTGAAGGGCTGAGATGTCCATTTTTTCTAAGCCAAGGCCAACCCATTAGTGTTGAAGCCCACTTTAGTTCTTAACTCCATTCCTATTATGCATGTCCACTCAGACACCCAGGTGCTGGCAAAGGTCGGAATGGTGTTATTTATTTTGTTCGATCTAACAGAATAGGAACTGTTGCTCAGTAATACAGAATATCATCAAAAAATGTAACATGTTGCCAAAGCTTTCCATCTTGCTTTGGAGGAGGCAATTGTATAGTCAATGTAATGACAGTGCCAATGTAATGTCAGGTATATGGGCCACATATTCCAGGCATTACTTGATTGAATCAAGTAACATGTTATGGACTAGGCCAGACCACTCAAAACATTCATAAGTAGGCAGCCCTAGACCTAACTTTGCAATTTGTTTCAGTCAGTGTACAGTGAAAATTACCCAGAGTAAGATAGCTAGGTTAACTACTAGATGTTAAAACAGGCAAAAAATTTATTCACAAAATTACACAATGAAACACAAATAACAGAATAAAGAACTCCCACAGAACCTGACCTATCCAACTAGACTTAATTATGCTGTTCCGAATATACACAACAATCCTAATAAGCAAACACCCTTTAAAAAGCAGTATAAACGGAACACATGCTACAGGTTGACGTTGAAGGGCAGAAAAGAGAGAGAGTTTCCACACAGCTCCCTGTTGAACTTCCCAGTTCAAGACTGAATTATAACTGCTCAGCTCAGCTCGCTAAAGACCTGACCACTCCCCTCTCTTTATACAGGTCACTTCTAAATCATGACCACTTTGGCCTGAAGTCTTATCTGTTTATGTATAAACAAAAGGCCTCTCAAAATCCTTTTCATCTTTGTACCAAACCAGACTGATCGGAGTCTGGCCCGGTTTATTGCCCCTCTGAAAAATGTCAATGGCAGAGTCTCCTTGAGCCTCGGAACAGCTTTTAGGAAGGAAAAGGATTAGCTTTGTGGCACGTGTTTCTTCAGTTGTTCGCAATAGGCAGAACACAAACTATACCACAACCAATGCACATTTCCAAAAATTAAGAAGAAAGCTGTTAAATGTGATTCTGCAATTAGACAGCACTGGCTGATCAATTCTGTGTGCTAAAAGCTACAATAACAACCAATTTAAGACCATCAGCTAACGTCATAACATGGCTGATTTATGTGAGCCAGCAGTGACACCATTTCATAAGCAGTGATGATTTCTGCCAAAAAAGGAACATGTTGGGAACTCTGGACCACTGAGTCTGACATCAGTGATGGATAATTTGTTGGAGGGGATTCTGAGAGATAGGATTGACAAACATTTGGAGAGGTAAGAATTAATTATGAATAGCATGGCTTTGTGCATGGGAAATGGTATCTGAAAAACCTGATTGAGTTTTTTGAGGACATGACTGAAAAGATAGATGAGGGCAGAGTGGTAAATGTTGTCTATTTGGACCTGAGTAAAGCCTTTGATACGATTTTGTCTGGTAGACTGGTTAGTAAAGTTAGTTAAGTCAGGGACAGCTTGCCAATTGGATACAACATTGGCTTGATAGTAGCAGACAGAAGATGGTGTTGGAGTGTTGTTTATCAGACTGGACACATGTGACCAGTGATGTTCTGCAGGGATCGGTGCTGGGTCAACTGTTGTTTGTCATTTATATAAACAATTTGGATTAGAATTTGGGAAGAACAGTTAGATTCATAGAATCCCTACATTGTAGAAACAGGTCCTTTGGTCCAACAAGTCCACACCAACTCTCCGAAGAGTAACCCACTCAGACCTATTCCCCACCCTATTATCCTATATTTACCCCTGACCAATGTACCTAACCTACATATTAGGTAGCATGGCTAATTCACCTAACCTGCACATTTTTGGATTGTGGGAGGAAACCAGAGCACTCAGAGGAAACCCACGCATACACGGGGAGAATGTGCAAACTCCACACAGACAGTCACCCAAGGCTGGAATCGAACCTGGGTCTCTGGTGCTGTGAAGCCAATGACTTAGTATGCAGATGACACCAAAGTTGTGGTATCATAAACAAGGAAGAAGATTATCGAAAATCATAAAAAGACTCAGGATGATCCAGGTTATGATTACAGATGCTCACAACAGACTTCACAGATACAGACAAGAAATTGCGCGCCAAAAGTCGTTAATTTCAAAAACCACTAATCAGGAATGGACCCGGACCATAGAACAGGCCGTCACCATAGGACAGAACAGGACTACACACCACAAAAAAACGGCACTAAAAGAAAAAATGGCCAAACTAACACACAACAAAGAGGACACCACAACACACACCTGGGTTAAAAACCTCTCCCACAGACAGCTCACAGACACGGAAAGAACAATACTGGCCAAGGGACTCAACTACAACCACAGGGACGCCAAGACAGCAGACTTCCTAGCAGCACTAGAATGCACACTCAGGAACAATGGACTGACAGAAGAGACACAACAAACAGTGAGACAAAGTATCGTACCCCTGATAACAAGGAAAAGACAAACACATAACCTCAACACCAAGGAGAGGGAAGCACTAAAATCACTAAGAAACGATAAGAACATAATCATACTACCAGCAGACAAAGGCAGAATGACGGTCATCCTGGACAAAGCAGAATACACCCAAAAAGCACAACAACTACTTGCAGATACCAACACCTACCAAAAGAGGGAGTTTGACCCCACCCCACAGCTCACCAATAGGATAAACAACACACTGAGGAACCCACAAAAAAACGGACAGATAACCAGGTCGGACCTACA
>NW_025202772.1:7602-8000 GCF_004010195.1 Chiloscyllium plagiosum
TCTCTCTCCCCCCCTTCTCACCTGCACCGCCCTCTCTCTCTAACCCCCCCTTTCTCACTCTCCCTGAACTCCCAGCTCCCGAGCCCGTGTTTACCTGCAGCAGTTTGCCCTCTGCTGCCACTCTCATGCCAGCTCCGGCGAAGTGTCCGTGGAGGAGGAGGGTGCTGTTGTTGGGCACCACGCCGTTCCCTCGGTACTGAACCACCTCTATCTCGGCCACGGTCTCCTCGTCCTCCGCCGACTCCGAGTTGGATCTGGCCGACGCCAAAGCCGCGCTCCACAGCCATTGCAAAGCCAGCAGCAGCAGCGCTGCGCTCCTCATGATGCGAGCTGGTGCGGGGGGCCCGCCGCGGGCATGCTGCAGCCCCCGAGCCGGGGACACACTCTCACCGGCACCG
>NW_025202773.1:0-1542 GCF_004010195.1 Chiloscyllium plagiosum
GAAGACAAAAACCGAGCGACATGCAACGCCTCACCCATTTCAGTGGATAGTGACAACACAGAGGCTCTCCTTGCATCTTGCAATGAAGTGAACTTTGATCAAGCCTCAAATTCAAACAAACAGCAGCTCAGAGGTATTTACTAGACTTACATTCACTAAGAAATAAATAGCTGGACTCATTTCTATTTCTCCAAGCCAGACACATTGATGGGTTTCACATTCCTTCCTCCCAACCATCAAATATTCACATATTTGCATAAATCCCTGCCACCATTTCAAATTTGTTGAGGATATATTCACAGAATTAATGTTTGCAATCTTTCTTGTCTCTCCCTGCTCGACTTTGAAATGTCCTTTTTTTGTTCTTTCTGGGTTCTGAGTACACTACCTTATATGTTCTGAAACAAGAACAGAAATTGCTGGAAAAGCTCAGCAGATCTAGCAGCATTTATGAAGAGAAATCTGAGTTAACGTTTCAGGTCCGGTTACTGCCCACCCCGCCCTGTCATTGGACCTGAAACGTTAACTCTGATTTCTCTTCATAGATGGCGCCAGACTTCTGAGCTTTTCCAGCAATTTCTGTTTTTGTTTCTGATTTACAGCTTCCACAGTTCTTTCGGTTATTACCTTATATGTTCTACTTGCTTTTTACTACTGAAAACAAGCTTTACTGTAACAAACACTAGGACCTCAAGACTGTGGAACCCATTGGTTCTTTTAACCTTTCCTTCCTGTACAGCCCAAGCTTTATATTCCAGATTTACACAGTCCTCCTTTCAATTAGGCAAGTCTCATCAAAAAGGAGAAGAGGCAGCTGCTAAACTGTATGGCTTCCTGGCAGTAGTCTGTTTCTTTAAAGACAAAGATACGAAGTGAAATATCACGAGTTCTCAGCTGACATTTTTATGGGAACATAAGTTTACTTAATCATGTCAGAGAAGGAATCGTTAACAAATACAAAATATGATTATTTCTTCTCTTTATTATTTTGTACAGTCTTAAATAGCTAAAGTTAATGTAGGATCTACCTTTACTTATTAAACAAAGCTTTTAACAGGCATTCATAAACCAGGTAAAATGGTTTCTTGCTCACAATCTTTCCAAGAATTCTAGCATTGTACCTTTTATAATTGATGATTGACAGCTCTGACTTTAGAAGCTTTAGAACTAGATACATACTCAAGAATTTCTCTTCTAGTCTTTAGTTTTGTTCAAGCTGTATTGATGAGCTGACATGTGCATCACATGCACTATATCTGAATCCGTGTTTTCATCAAAATCTTTTAACCTTTAATTTTTGAACTTTTTGTTTCATAGAATCATCCACTCCCCTGTTCTTTCCAGATCATTGTTCAAATAACTCCTCTTTAACTATTTATTTATTTCACTCTTTCGAACAGTGTACTCCAGATCACAATATTCATGACAAAGAAAATTATCCTAATCTTCCCTCTGGCTATTTTGTCAGATACCTTAAATTTTAATGGCTGGCTGTGGAAAACATATACACACACACACACACACACAAACACATACACACAC
>NW_025202773.1:7487-8000 GCF_004010195.1 Chiloscyllium plagiosum
GAATGAAGGGCTCCTGAAGAAGGGCTTATGCCCGAAACGTCGATTCTCCTGTTCCCTGGATGCTGCCTGACCTGCTGCGCTTTTCCAGCAACACATTTTCAGCTCTGGGTATATGAATAGGAAGGGTTTGGTGGGATATGGGCTGGGTGCTGGCATGTGGGACTAGATTGGGTTGGGATATCTGGTCGGCATGGACGGGTTGGACCGAAGGGTCTGTTTCCATGCTCTGCATCTCTATGACTATGACTTCTTGACTCTAAACAATCACTTGTTTACTTACGTTTCAGCCATCAACAATGTTCAAGTTGAATACTTTTATCCTTTATGCTTGTGTTAAGTGTGCTTGTCAAGTCAGTTAGACCACACCAGGCTGCTCCTGCAACATTCTCTTACTCAATAATAACCTCCAAGGTTCTGTATGTGTGGGTAGCAGAGCACAGCTCCCCTCTAAAATGGACTCTCCACTGTTGCTCTTTACAGTCAAGTCTGCTCATACAATCAGCAGGTGAAAAC
>NW_025202774.1:0-2811 GCF_004010195.1 Chiloscyllium plagiosum
AATGTAAAGTCCATGATGGAATCAAAGATCATGTGGAGTTGGGCTTGATGGGGACAATTAGTGTCGGGAACAGGGCTAGCCAAATGTAGATGCTCTCCAGGCATGTACATAGATCCAGGAGGTTGGCGAAAAGTTACTCCCTCTTCAAGCTGCCAAGTGCTACTTTGATGGAGCTACTGTGTTTCCTGGTACATTCTGATTTCATTTAAAGTCAGAAGTAAGTAGTTTGGAGGCAGATTGGGATTGGGCAACAGTTTGTATTCCTGAAATGGAGGTTGAGGCCCCAGGTGGAGCCACAAGGTGAAATTTTGGAGTTGTAATCTCTGAGGCAGCAATGGGCGCTGGAGATTTGGCAGAGCTAGAGGAGCTGTATTCCTGTTCTAACAGGACCCCACTCTAACAGCACCCCACATTCACAGTTCTCACCAGCAGAATGCCACAATTTTTAAACTTCAAAATAGAGTCTCAGCAGTAAAAAAGTTTGGGGAATCACCAGTTTACACTTTAATTAGTCTCAATTACTCCAAATCCATCCATTTTCTTCAAGTTTGTGATTAGCTCTGTCGTCTCTCTTAGTTGGTGAAATGTTGACACACAGAGCGTAAGACTAATATGATTATGATTAAAAGAACAACAAGATGATCCAAATTATTCCACACAAATGGTTATTAGAACAGAAAATGTTTTGCCACGTGGCTTTTTGAAGCATTCACCATATACTCAATTAAAATGGTATTTGACAACTACACTTAAGGAGAAGGGGGTTTCTGATTCCATGTCACCCATTCTGTCCATTGTAACCTTAGTATGATTTGATGCATCCTGATCCATTGGATATGATATGTATTTACTTTAAAAATGAATGAAATGAATAATGAAAACTGTTCACCATTCTTCTTTCAATGATTCACACAAACTGTCAACATCTATAGAGAACTCCTTTGATTGCGCAATTGTCTTAGCATTAAAGCAGCTGGCCAGTAACAAATCAATCAGAACTACTTAATACTCAGGAGCTGTTGTTAGATATACATTTGTGGTCCTTTAGCCCTTTGGCAATCCAGTACAAGCTGTGTGCTGTCAACAGCAAATTGCAACAAAGGCTGTGTTGGCGCATTAGCAATTCATCACTGCATTGGAGATTTCAGAGAAGTTCACTTTAACTTAAAAACATTAAGGTAGAACTATTTAGAACATCTGAGCCACTCACTTATATGACTTTATTTATTGATATGCACTAACCCTTTTTCAGCCGTCAAAATTGACTAAGATTGTGCTGATACTTGAAAATATATTTTTCCATTATTTTGTCCCAATTTGTCAAGATGCATTTCACAGATGAGCTGCATTTAAGCAGATGTATGGTTCGAGTCTTAAATCACTGTCTATTAATAGTTGATGGAAATGGTGACCTAAAGTTCTTCTTATTAGTGGTCAACATTTTTTTTTGCAGAGATGCTACCGGAATAGCACTTTTTTGCAGTTTTGAGTAATTTAATACAATAAAACATAAAAATCAGTTTCTTTGTTACAAATTTGTATACTTGTATAGAATAGTTGATTGTAAGATCAGTTATTGTTGATCTCTTTAGTAATATAAGATAATAAGATACCAGTAGACATTAGAAAAGATTTATATGCTGTTTTTTCTGAACACATCAGATGCTATAAGGCAAGCCTTGTTCAATATCCGATCTGAGTTACAAAGTTTAGGCTGTGTATTTGAGACACTGCTCAGCTATGAAAGAGCACACTTTGAATGTGGGACTTTAGTCCAGTACTGCTCATGGAAATGGAACATAGAAAAAGTGGAGAATTTTCTGATGAACGCTATGAAATCCAATGTAATTGTGAGTCAGCATTCAAATCACAGCATCACTTCCAACACCTAAGATTATTGAGACAGTGTTTAATCTTTATTTAGTCAAAAGTCATCAGCTTCATTCCTATAAAAGATAACATTTTGTCTTAAACAAGACAGTCAGATAGATTATTCACCATCTTCAGTGAATTGTAATCCTCATCATTTAGGGTTCAGATCCAATCAAATTAACAGTTAAACCACTGATAGCACAGATTGCATAACCAGTGAGGCACAAATTTCAATTTCACACCCAGCCACCTCAGTTTAACTTGATTTTTCTATTTTTGGGTGGCAAAGACTTTTAAAAATGAGGTGTACCTCACCAGATTGCATAACCAGTGAGGCACAAATTTCAATTTCACACCCAGCCACCTCAGTTTAACTTGATTTTTCTATTTTTGGGTGGCAAAGACTTTTAAAAATGAGGTGTACCTCACTTTGGGAATGCATCCAGGGTTCCTAAGTTGGAGCAAATGTATGTTGGTGATGCATAACTCTCCCTGTCCATCTTCAAAACAAGAGAGCTCAACTCCAGCCTGGACATCCGACCTGCCGTAGTGTGACATTGATATCTCCTACATCATCTATCCTGTACCGTAGCAGTGTGAGACGGCTACTTGGTCCTAAAATATGAGAAATACTGTGATTGTGGAACTGCATATGTTTCACTCAAGTCTCTTCCAGATATAAGGGAGAGAATATGTCTAACTTATAATGAGAGGTCATGCTTTCAAGGTGAGAGGTGGAAAGTTTAAGGGGGATACAAGCGACAAGTACTTCACACAGAGGGTGGTGGGTGTTTGGAATGCGTTGCCAGCAGAGGTGGTAGAGGCATGTACGGTAGATTCATTTAAGATGCGTCGGGACAGATGCATGAGTAGGTGGGGAGCAGAGGGATACAAATGCTTAGGAATTGACCGACAGATTTAGACAGTATATTTGGATCG
>NW_025202774.1:4724-8000 GCF_004010195.1 Chiloscyllium plagiosum
AGTGGAAGTGGTGAAGGCTAGTACAATTGCAACATTTAGAAGGCATCTGGATGGGTATATGAATAGGAAGCATTTGGAGGGATATGGGCCAGGTGCTGGCAGGTGGGACTAGATCTGGTCAGCATGGATGAGTTGGACCGAAGGGTCTGTTTCCGTGCTGTTCATCTCTATGACTCTATGTAGTATGTAATCTCAACCAGAATCTTTTCCCTGAGAATCACGTTTTGGAAAAAGTAGAGGAACCACTGACACTGTTTGGGATTAGACAGGTAAAGGGCAAAAGCTGAGAACAATACACGGACTTCTCAACCTCGTTTGTTGACCTGACCATGGTCTTTGACACAGTCAGCCATGATGTCTTTTGAAAGGCAATGGAGAAATTCTGCTCTCCTGAGAAATGCACCACATTCGTTGCATAGTTCCTGGAGGACATGCTCACCCTTGTCCTTGATGATTGACATTCTTCTGAATTAGTCCTAATCAGTAATGAATTTAAACAGTGATGAGTGCATGATTTTCCCTGCCAAGCTCCTCAGTGCCTTCTCTGATGGTAATTCCTGCATCAGAATCAGGTATTGCATGGCTGAGAAGCTGCTCAACCTGAGATGATTCCAGGCAGAGACTGAAGCTCTCAATGATATACTTCACAATTCCAGGTTTATTGATGAATGTGCACTAACTGTGGGTTCAGAACAGGACATGAAACATGTCTAGATTTTAGCTGATTGTAATACTGGAAAAGCCAGATCCCAGAATAAAACCTGGATGGATGATCATCGGCTTAATTTTTGTACTTGATTAATGTATTGGTTAGTCACTGACACACATTCACTCGAGGCTGAAGATGCTCCTAAACAAAGAATATCAGTTTATTGTATGAAAGGCAAAATTATCAGAGCTATATATACATAACAGTGAACATTGACATCAGATGGAAGTTTTGGACTGTTTTCCAATACCATCCATTACAGAAATCCCAGTCTAAGTCAGTTTTTATTCTTTATCTTCACTGATTTTCCCTAGTTTCTTCCTTTTTAACTGTGGTGAAAATTTTACACTTCCATTCTGAGTTCGGTTCTATGAATTTTTCACAATTCTAGGTCTTAATATTCTAAGTTCTAACACCTTGAAGAATTTCTTTCCAAACTCTCAAGACTTGGAAGCTCTACAGAGTAGAAACCACCTCTGCTGAGGTAACTGGTTGTCCTGAACTGACTTGATTCCCCTGCTAGGAGAAGACTACCTTCTGAAGTGAATTCAAGGTTCTTCTGACTTAAAACATTGAACCTTTTGTTTTGGAATCAAAACTCAACTAATTGCTTTAAGGTGTTTACCTGTATTAAATCCGACAGTATAAATATTTTATCTATTATCACTACCATGGTACTGTCAGGCACTGGTTTACAACCACATGCTTTCTTAAAGTTGATGCTGTTCAGTCACTGTCCAATTGGCTTTCTACCATTTATACGGTGCCCTTTGCGCAACTGACTAAAATCCATTTGCCTCTATTTTTAAAATCCAAATTCAAAATTGATAATATGCACGTTATCATAAAATGTAGTGTGGATTTGTTCTCTAATGCATGCAACAACAACAAGAAGCAAGCTGAAGTTGCGTACCAACCTACTCCAAGAACACCCTGTTGTGAGTCGAAGTTTTCAGTCCATGGCCAGAACATGTCAGGCAAGAGTAGGTTCACTTGTCTTGACACTATACTTTCCTGAGTTGTTTATATTGACAACAAGACAAATGCAAGAATTGCCAAAGCAAGTGTAAAGTTTGGCAGACTTCAATCATAAATCAAGGAATAAAGAGAAGTCAGTTAACTGACTATACTGAATGTTTGTGGAATAATAGTCTTGCCCACTTTGTGCTATAACATTATTAGATTAGATTCCCTACAGTGAAACAGGCCCTTCAGCCCAACTAGTCCACACCGACCTGCCAAAGAGTAACCCACCCAGATCCATTCCCCCAAACTAATGCACCTAACTCTAGGGGAAATTTAGCATAACCAATTCACCTAACTTGCACATGTTTGGACTGTGGGAGGAAACCAGAGCGCCCGGAGGAAACCCACGCAGACACGGGGAGAATGTGCAAACTCCACACAGACAGTCGCCCAAGGCTGGAATCGAACTCGGGTCCCTGGCGCTGTGGGGCAGCAGTGCTAACCACTGAGCCACCATGGACCATGTAACAGTGTCATGCCAAAAATCTCAATTGCTTTCACTTGAGGTGTCTTTAGAAACTTTTGTGAATTGGATGATAGGACAAAATGCCTGGCATAAGGTACTCAACCGAACTGATATGCCAACTGTCTACTCACACATTGAAGCAGTCACAACTGAGTTGCACTGATCCTACAACCAGAATCTTTGATACTCACTTACCAAAGTGGATCTTCTTTGGAAAGCTTGAGTCCAGCGTGCACTTGCATGATAGTCAAATCAAGCCCTGCAGGGAAACTCTCTGGAATTCCTTTAGAAGCTTGGATATTGACATTAACCTTGGGGATAAGCTTTCCCAGGATTGCCGCACATGGTACAGCCTCCCTTCAAAAGCAAATGCATGTAAGAGGCAGAGCGGAAGCACGTGAGGAGATTTTAAGCCAGCAATTCATCCAAAACTCATTGTCTGTGGTATCCTGCGTTATTTGCAGCAGAACATTCCAGGCACGGATCAGTCTTAGCAGTTCCCTACATATCCAGTGGAACACTAGCAAGCACCCCATGTGAAGAACACGCCTACTTTCACTTTGAAAGTTAAACAAAAAGTAACAAATTTCTCAATGATTTACAGTGCATTTTAAGAAACACTGTATTTTTTCAAGCCAATTTGATGAACAGTCCAATCCAAGTCTTTTTAATATTATTTTAAAATGAAGGCTTCTATAATGAATTCATCATGAGCAGCAACAGTATGGTACAATCGATTTAGTATGCCCAGTGTGAAGTGATGTGTGTGTAATAAGCCTGATTTTCACTTCATTTAACATGGTAATCATTTGGTGAAATTCACTTCCATTCTATGTCTGGACAGTTATTGAAAATACAGTCTGGAATTTCTCTGAAAACTTTAAAAATGACTTTTTTAAACCTACTGTCATATATTTGGTGGCTCAGTGGTTAGCATTGCTGCCTCACAGAACCAGGGACCCAGATTCGATTCCAGCCTTCAGTGACTGTCTGTGTGGAGTTTGCACATTCTCCCTTGGCTGTATGGGTTTCCTCTGGGTGCTCCAGTTTCCTCCCACAGTCCAGAAGTGTGCAG
>NW_025202775.1:0-1208 GCF_004010195.1 Chiloscyllium plagiosum
CATTGGTACATCTGGTCAAGATCCTGTTGTAATCTGAGGTAACCCTTTGTTGTTGTCCACTACACGTCCAATTTTGGTATCATCTGCAAACTTACTAACTGTACCTCTTATGCTCGCATCCAAATCATTTATGTAAATGACAAAAAGTAGAGGACCCAGCACTGATCCTTGTGACACTCCACTAGTCACAGGCCTCCAGCCTGAAAAACAACCCTCCACCACCACCGTCTGTCTTCTACCTTTGAGCCAGTTCTGTATCCAAATGGCTCGTTCTCCCTTTATTCCATGAGATTTAACCTTGCTAACCACTCTCCCATGGGGAACCTTGTCGAACGCCTTACTGCAGTCCATATAGATCATATCTCTTTGTTACTTCCTCAAAAAACTCAATCAAGTTTGTGAGACATGATTTCCCACATAAAAAGCCATGTTGACTATCCCTAATCAGTCCTTGCCTTTCCAAATACATGTACATCCTGTCCCTCAGGATTCCCTCCAACAACTTGCCCACTACTGAGGTCAGGCTCACCGGTCTATAGTTCCCTGGCTTGTCTTTACCACCCTTCTTAAACAGTGGCACCGCGTTTGCCAACCTCCAGTCTTCCAGCACCTCACCTGTGACTATCGATGATACAAATACCTCAGCAAGAGATCCAGTAATCACTTCTCTAGCTTCCCACAGTGTCCTCGGGTAGACCTGATCAGGTCCTGGGGATTTATCCACCTTTAACCATTTCAAAACATCCAGCACTTCCTCCTCTGTTATCTGGATATTTTCCCTACAGTCTATATCTTCCATATCATTTTTCACAGTAAATACTGATGCAAAATATTCATTTAGTATCTCCCCTATTTTCTGTGGCTCCACACAAAGGCCACCTTGCTAATCTTTGAGGGGCCCTATTCTCTCCCTAGTTACTATAACACCGTAAGACATAGGAGTGGAAGTAAGGCCATTCGGCCCATCAAGTCCACTCCGCCATTCAATCATGGCTGATGGGCATTTCAACTCCACTTCCCTGCATTCTCCCCATAGCCCTTAATTCCTTGTGACATCAAGAATTTATCAATCTCTGCCTTGAAGTCATTTAGCATCCCGGCCTCCACTGCACTCCCGGCAATGAATTCCAAAGGCCCACCACTCTCTGGCTGAAGAAATGTCTCCGCATTTCTGTTCTGAATTTACCCCCTCTAATTCTAAGGCTGTG
>NW_025202775.1:1492-8000 GCF_004010195.1 Chiloscyllium plagiosum
TTCTTGTTATCTCATTTCTGAAGGCTTCCCATTTTCCAGCTGTCCCTTTACCTGCGAACATCTGCCTCCAATCAGCTTTCGAAAGTTCTTGCCTAATACCGTCAAAATTGGCCTTTCTCCAATTTAGAACTTCAACTTTTAGATCTGGTCTATTCTTTTCCATCACGATTTAAAAACAAATAGAATTATGGTCGCTGGCCCCAAACTGCTCCCCCACTGACACCTCAATCACCTGCCCTGCCTTATTGTCATTGAATCCCCTAGCACATGGAACTCACCAGTGATTACTTTGGTCAACAGGCCACTCCTGAGATATTGGAAGTGGCCAACATTCTCTAATACATCGTCATGGATCTTGATAATCTGTGGTTCATTCCTCAATGCCAGACTAGGTTGGTGGAGGATTTTATCTTACAAATGTTCAAGGTGAGACCTGTGCTCACATCTGCTTCTGTTTGAAAAAAAAAGGTACTAATGGTGGTCTGGAATTTGCACAAATGCAAGCATCATCCATGTACTGCAGCTCAATGACACTGGTGGGGTGACTTTGGTTTTGGCTTGAAGGCAGCAGAGGTCAATCATTTCTCACTGGTTCTGCAGTTTAGCTCCAATCCAGTGGGGAGCTTGTCAGCAGTGAAGTATTACATCGATATAGATTAAGAACAGTATTGGGTTGATGACACAGCCCTGCTTGATACCAGTCCAAATTGGGAATGAGTTTGGTGGTGGTACCATTTGCCATTTCCATAAGATCAAGCACACATCCAAAAGAGGCCAGTTAGCCAACACCCAAAAGAGTCAGAGTCAATCCCTTGAAAAAGACAGTGGGTGGTGCGGGGGAGGGTAGAAAATCTGAAACATTCTATTGGGAGGCAGAGTTTACACGCAGTATAAAAGTTTCTAAATTGATGCCAGTGTCAGTCAGCGAATGGAAAAATTTAGCAACAAGTCAGTTAGCAAAACTTCTCAGAAACAGTCTTGTGGTGCATCAACTGAACAAAACAAGGAGAAGATTTGTTTATGATTGAGAGCTTAACAGTGAAGTTGGATTACTCTATTATTTCAAACGGATGCATGAGAAATGCAAGATTTATTCAGCAAATAAGCAATTAATTAGTTTTCATTGTTTAAAAAACAGCAGAGATAAAGAAAAAGGAATGAGAATGTGAACACATAATGGTGAATTTGATGCAAAGAAAAACAAACATTCTTCAGGCTCAGAAACTTAGTTCACAACAAAAGAATCTAATTCAATCAACAAGATTTTATTTTGAATATCAAATTTGATAATGTTTCTACCCATACATTTTTTAGAAATTCTTCAGCCATCCTGGAAAAGAATTAGTTTATAGAGATGAATGATGACATCATATGGGTAAATTATATGCCATTGCTGATGAAGGGCTTATGCCCAGAACGTCAAATCCCCTGCTCCTCGGATGCTGCCTGACATGTTGTGCTTTTCCAGCACCACATTCTCAACTATTTGGGTAAAGGAGAACCAAATGTTCCATTGCAAGTAGCATTTAGAACAGTTGATGCTTGCGCAACTTTTGATTTCGTTCTTTCATCTTTGTTGCTGGAGAACCAACTTTACTGAAGGAATACAAAAAAAAAGCACAATGAGTGTCATGCAGCAAGATCTTAATCCTGACAGATGTCTTGCAAATCAAGAAAATAATCAAGGCCTTTCAACAAAACAGCCAAGCCAACAAAATTCACTGATCCTGATCTTTCCAGAGAAACGTATGCTATCAGATCCACTTGATAGTGGCAGATGTGGTTAAAACAGTTCCTGAAATTTTGGACAGCTTGAGGATTGGACACCAAACCAAATGTTGAATATGTTACTATATGTATCTATTAGATGGGAAAAACATCATATTATGTTTAAGTAGACGATAGATCAATAAGAAACAAATTTAATTTGACAACTTCAAAACATCCTTTTAATTAATATTTCACTTCAAGAGATAAGAGAGAGATTTTCATAAGTTACTTCTTTCTCTAAGTATCTACTGGTCAAAAGCAAAGCACTTAAGCCTTCCAAATCCGAGGCACATTTGATCAGGTTGTTACTAAGAGCATGAAATATTTATAAATTTTAATGTAAATGTTAATCAATATTCAGAATAAGGAGTTGTCTTGAATCACAGGGTGTGTCAGATTTGGTTTTATGTAATTAAGAGAAGACTCAACAACAGCAAATTTCTTAACTATGAACATTTACTGAGTAATAAAAATGGAAAAGGTAGGAAAAATAAAAGACTGAACAATGAACATCTATTAAATATAGTTAAAAAAAAGGAAAAAGGAAGGGAAAAAAAAGCAATGAGCCTAATGCTGTGCTGCATGTTGGGGACCCCTCAAGTCGATGGCTGGTCTGGAGGCCTAGCACCATTCACGATTCTGGTCGAAGGTGAAGGCCACGACTTGGAATGTAACTCTCTCTCTTACAGTGTATCAAACAACCCGCACAGAAAGACAGAAGACAAAACTGCTTGATAGTATAGATACAGAAGACAAAACAAGACTCATTCAAGCTCATGCAGCTTGTTGAGTATTATCAACAAAATCAGCCTTTTAGCCCATCTTATACAATGTATTTTCTCATGTAGCTGTCGAATATCATCATTGGCTTTTAGCTCTTTGGCCCATTCAATGCAGGAGTGGAGTTGGAAAAGTTTTGTTAATTGTGCTTTAACATCCTGGAGGAACCTTGTGATAATGTCACTGAACTACTTCCAACTGGGGGCATAAATAGGACAATGTGGGCAGAGTTAATCAGATAGAAGTTGGAAGATAGACTGAATTCAGAGAAACATCTCTTAATAATGTAACAGTAAAATTGGAGTCTAATGTATTGCAGTTATGAATGAGAGTTTTAGCATTAAATTGAAGTAACCAGAGTTCTAAAGAAACCCAAGTCTGGAGACAGTTCTTGATCTGACTTTCTCTTCAGCCAGTCTTGAACCCAAACTCATGATTGTGGCATAAAACTACAGGAGAAAATAATGTTATATATAGAAAAGAAAATTTAGAAACAGTTCAATAACAGGATTTAGAAACAGGATTTGCAGGAATCCATAGGATTTAATGAGCCATTCTTTTGTTTTTTTCTGATCCTTGATCTTTTTTGTTTCAAGTCTGTTATTTACAGAAGACACAGAACAATTGGCACACAATTGGTTCATTCTCCTAGTTTGTGGTTAGAAGCAGTAGCTTAAATAGTGAGAGAGAATATCTTCCAAATCTTTGTTACTCAAAGGACAGACAGAACATTGTTTTTTTTGAAAGTCTGGGTGCTTCCTTCTGCTGTATTTTGGTACGCTGGCTCCTGAGCAACCTGAGAATTGCTGTGATGCTGATGACTCCTGAACCACACAACTGGTCCAGATTGTTGATTTTGTTTGTTTTAAATCTATTTTTGAGCAAGGCTGCCCAAAACACATTGCTATGGAACTGGTAAGTGTGCAGCATCTTCCCCCAATGCTTATACAAAACAACAGTGTAAATACAAACATTACTGGGATTAATTTTAAAACTGCAACATTTTCTTGCATAGTTGCCTTAGTTTTAAAGCAGTCTCCTTTTGTCATGTGTTACCATATTCCAAAAATAAAGAGTAAAAAGATGTGATCTTTACACGTCTAACTCCTGCCAATGTTACAGCCCAAATTTCATCAACATGGATGGCAGCGTACCACCATTCTTTTGTATTCTAGTCTTCAGTCCAAAGTTCTGCTCTACCTGAACTGAGGAATTCCTGTGTACATGGGGACTCTATTCTTTAGAAGGCAAATTGAAACATAGAAATATTACTACATTCTAAAGGAATTTTAACATAACTTGGCTCAGTGACACTTAAATTTGGTCCAACTATGATGAACAATATAGTTATTGTAAATGTTTATTAATAAAATATATTTTAGTTGATTCCATCTTTCACTGTTAGCTCATTTTGCATACTGTAGTGATAAGTGAGAGATGTTGATCTAAGTCTGCATCAGAAATAATAGCATTAACATGCATTGAAAAAGGTCAAATATATTAATCTTCATATGACACAAGGTGGCTGTGTAGATGCCTGCCGTGATAGAAATTTTGTTTCAGAATTTCACCATAATGGAAATGCATATGATATTTTTTTTCAAAAGAAAAAAAATATATTTAATACAAACAGAGGCAACTGAAACTTTAGAGGCTGAGACTTTTGAACAGAATATTGTTTTAAAAATCAAACTGGTATACAAATATGTCATTCCATTTTGGAATTGGTGATTAACCTGCTGTACTTGTCTAAAATTTTCAATTTTCTCATTAAGCTTGATTCCCAAATTTGACATTTTAGTCTGTCTGTTTGAGACAGACTAGAAAAAAAAAGCAGCATGGTGGCACACTGCTGTCTCACAGCGCCAGAGACCTGGGTTCAATTCCCACCTCAGGTGACTCTCTGTGGGGAGTATGCACATTCTCCCCGTATCTGTGTGGGTGTGCAGGTTAGGTGAATTGGACATGCTAGATTGCCTGTAGTGTTAGGTGTAGGGGAATGGGTCTGGGTGGGTTGCACTTTGGCGGGTCAGTGTGGACTTGTTCCACGCTGTAAGTAAGTAATCTTCATGGGTGGCACGGTGGCACAGTGGTTAGCACTGCTGCCTCACAGCGCCAGAGACCCGAGTTCAATTCCCGCACAGTCCAAAAGATGTGCAGATCAGGTGAATTGGCCATGCTAAATTGCCCGTAGTCTTAGGTAAGAAGGGGTAAATGTAGGGGTATGGGTGGGTTGCGCTTCGGCGGGTCGGTGTGGACTTGTTGAGCTGAAGGGCCTGTTTCCATACTGTAAGTAATCTAATCTAATTTAATCTAAACAGTGGTAGCCATCAATGTAATGTTGAACATGTTAAATAAGTTAACCAAGAGCAACAGGTAAATACAAAAAAGTGCAGTAATTATGAGTATAGAAAAAAATACAAATAGAGAAAAATATAGAGAAGCAATAAAATTCCAGGATTAGTGATGAGATTTGAGTAATAAATTAGAGTTATAGTTTAATTTAAATTGTAAAAAGGGAGGAGGTTCATAGTATATTCTAGTACCAGATGATCAATAATGAAACAAAAATACAAACCAAAACATTTAATCTGTATAGACAACAGGAATTGTGCATACTAATGCATGTAACATCAGAGGACAAGTGAATTCCAATGTATTATATATAAATATGGAAATTGGAGGGATATAATATCGTCAGTGCTCACATTTCTCAAAAAGGGAGGTGAAGGTAAGATTTGGCATCAGTCAGAACATTGTATCGAAGAGTCATGTGCAACTGTACAAGACATTGGCAAGGCCACACTGGATGACTGTGTACAATTCCAGTTGTCCTGCTATAGGAAAGGGTTATTAAACTGGAAAGGGTACAAAAAAATTGACAAGCATGTTACCAAGAAAGGAGGATTTGAGTTATAAAAGGAGACCTGTAACTCTTTCTCCAACCCCTCCACCCCCCCCACTCCTCCTTGTTTTTTGGGGGGCGCGGGCAGAGAGGTAGGGAGTTGTGGGAGGGGTGTTATGGGAGTCCAAAACTACAAGGATATACATTTCAAAGATAAGGTTTAAAAAAGAACCTGAGGGACATTTCTTTCCCTCAGAGGGTGGTGCATATTTAGAACCAGAGGAAGTGGTAGAGGCAAATACACTTACAACATTTAAAAACACACATGGATAGGAAAGGTTTAGAGGGATATAGACCAAATACAGGAAAAACTGAACTAGTCCAGTTTAGGAAACCTGGTTGGTATGGATGAGTTGGGCCTAAGAGTCTATTTTTGTGCTGTATGATTCAATGACTCTTAAGGTAGACAAGCAGGACGCTGGAAGTACACAGCAAGCCAGGCAGCATCAGGAAGTGGAGATGTCAACATTTTAGGTGGAACCCTTCTTCAGGGTTGGCAGATAACTACTTCAAAGTGGGCATCCTTTGAAGATTCTTTGCAGTGGTACTAACTTAGTTAGAGACGAAAGAAAATGCAGATCTGGAATCCAAGGTAGACAAGCAGGAGGCTGGAAGAGCACAGCATGCCAGGCAGCATCACGGTGGGCAGCACGGTGGCACAGTGGTTAGCACTGCTGCCTCACAGCACCAGAGACCTGGGTTCAATTCCCGCCTCAGGCGACTGACTGTGTGGAGTTTGCACGTTCTCCCCGTGTCTGCGTGGGTTTCCTCCGGTTGCTCCGGTTTCCTCCCACAGTCCAAAGATGTGCAGGTCAAGTGAATTGGCCATGCTAAATTGCCCGTAGTGTTAGGTAAGGGGTAAATGTGGTGGGTGGGTTGTGCTTCGGCGGGTCGGTGTGGACTTGTTGGGCCGAAGGGCCTGTTCCACACTGTAATGTAATCTTAATTTAATCTAATCATGCGGTAGAGAAGTCAACATTTTGGGTGTAACCTTTCTTCAGGACTTCTGAAGAAGTGTTACACCAGAAATGTTGACTTCTCCACCTCCTGATG
>NW_025202776.1:0-1880 GCF_004010195.1 Chiloscyllium plagiosum
TAATGTTTTGGGAGAAAGGAAAAGTTAGCCAGAGACAAACAGAAGTTAAAACATGAAGAAACGACAATCCCTCTCGCCCTAAAGGGAGAGATTCTGCTCCTGGGGTTTGCATCAGCCTGGGAATGTTTCAGTGCATCTCTACGTCTGTGTACATCATGTATGTCTGTTGAGTAGGATCTCCACGGTTTCACTTTCTCTTGCACTCCCTGCCTGTCCTTCTGATGTTTAAAGTACTGCAATACTATCCACTGCTGGACTCCCCATGCCATCGCTCAAGTAGTGGACTGTTTTTGGAGACAACATCATACTCTGTAAATCTCTTACGTTACACATTCGTTTTGTTCTTCGCTCTGAGGGAGTGCTACAATGATTTGAGACACAGACATGTGTTAACTCATCCCTTGTAATGACGTCTCTGAGATATGTGGAGAAGAAGATGAGCATATCCATTTGTGGTCTCATCCCCTCCAGCTCTGAATGCTTTCTCTGTTAGGATTTCTGCGAGATGTCATAAAATATTGTAAGCAGTGCGCTGTGAAGCAGCAGTGCTAACCACTGTGCCACCGTGCCGCCCATATGAGGAGAAGAAGATGAGCATATCCATTTGTGGTCTCATCCCCTCCAACTCTGAATGCTTTCTCTGTTAGGATTTTTGCGAGATGTCATAATATATTATACTAATATTGTAAGCAGCGGGAAGTGCCATCAAATTCACGCGGCCTCCTCATGAAAAGTTCCATTCGGGATTCCTGGATACAATTTCAGTGGAAAAAACTCTATTTAACATAATGTCAAGAATACTTCTCAAAGTGCAGTCTGCTGATTCTTGAACAACTGACTTAAACAAGAATACGCAACACGCTCAGAGACTCTCACCAACCTGCCATGCACGAAAGAATCACGAACATGATGCGCAGACTACTCTATCCCATTCGCATCATGGTAGCTCACAATCCTACCACCACACTGAAACAGCTCTTGGTGGATTTTAAGGACCCCGTACCAACAGCCAGTAGAACCACTGTCATATACAAAATATCCTGCCAGGACTGCAACAAACAGTACATTGGACAAACGGCCGGAAACTAGATAACAGGATACATGAGCACCAACTAGGCACCAAAATTCATGACCAACTAACAATGGTATCCGTACACAAAGACGAAGAGGGTCTCTACTTTGCCGGTAACAATACATCCATCCTGGTATGAATTAAAGAAAGACAGGCACAGAAATTCCTGGAGGCCTGACATTCACACTGAAACTCCATTAACAAAGATATTGATTAGGATATCATTTACAAACTTCTCAGAAACAGAACGGGAAATGATATCACCAACCACAACAAACTGAGACAGATAAATAGGAACTCCACTTTGGAGGCTCACTGATAATGTTACCTACCATGGTAACGAAACGTCTGACAACACATTTGACAGCTCAGAGAGCAAACGTCCACCTGGAGATGACAGAAAGCCAACTTTCTTCCACGTTGCAGTGGAGGCTCAACATTTCTGCATTGATCTGCAATTTCCTTCAGCTTCAGAGACACTATCTACCCCCCACCTGTAATCTCCGCTCGCAACTGCGTTCCTTCTTATCTTTAAATTCCCCCCGCCCTGAAACCCCACGATACCTCTGCCACTTCCTGCAGTCATCACACCTCTCCCTATCTCTGCAACTTTGTTCAGCATCTACATGTATGGATAATTGTTTAACCCTGTCCAGCCCCTCATAGTCTTATATAACACGATCCCTGCTCTAAAGAAAACAGCCCGAGCTTATTTGGCCTCCTTCTTCACAGATAAATTGATTCACCCCAATGAACTTTCCAGTAGAACTGCTTTGCCTTCCCTCCAACGCAATTACATCCTTCCTAT
>NW_025202776.1:5827-6271 GCF_004010195.1 Chiloscyllium plagiosum
ATAGATTTCCTGACTTCTTTTGTCAGCCATGGCTGTCTAATCCCTCCCCGGATAATCTCTCTCTTCTTGGGGATGAACCTCTGTACAGTGTCCTCAATTTTACCCACAAACTCCTGCTATTTTTGCTCTACTGTCTTCCCTGCGAGGCTCTGCTTCCAGTCTATTTTCGTGCCCTCATAATTACCTTTATTTAACTGTAACACCATTACATCCGATTTTGCCTTCTCTCTTTCAAACTGCAGACTGAACTCTGCCATATTATGATCGCTGCTTCCTAAGTGTTCCCTTACTTTAAGATCTTTTATAAAATCTGATTCATTACATAGTACTAGGTCCAGAATAGCCTGCTCCCTTGTGGGCTCCATGACAAGCTGTTCCAAAAAGCCATCCTGTAAGCATTCCATGAATTCCCTTTCTTTGGATCCACTGGCAACATTACTTACC
>NW_025202776.1:7017-8000 GCF_004010195.1 Chiloscyllium plagiosum
CAACACACCATGCGAGACTCCCGATCCGGCTTGCATAGGATACTATCTGTCCCCCTAATTATAGAGTCCCCTATAACAACTACTTGTCTTTTAGCTCCCCCCTCTTGAATGGCCTTCTGCACCATGGTACCATGGTCAGCTGGCTCATCCTGTCCAGAGCCCTTTTCCTCATCCATATAGGGAGCAAGAATCTCATACCTGTTGGACAAGGCTAAGGGCTGAGGCTCCTGCACTCCTGAACTCAGGTTCCCCCTACCTGCCTCACTTACAGTCACACTCTGATGTCCCTGATCACTAACTGAATGTGAATTACTTAATCTCCCAGGTGTGACTGCCTCCTGAAACAAAGCGTCCAGGTAACTCTCCCCCTCCCGGATGCGCTGCAGTGTTTGAAGCTCTGATTCCAGATCATCAACTCTGAGCCGGAGTTCTTCCAGCAACCAACACTTGCTGCAGATGTGGTCACTGCCGTTCACAATGGGATCAGCCAGCTCCCACATCATACAGCTACAGCACACCACCTGCTTAGTTAGTTACTTTATTACTTTGTACAGGTTTGAATTAAAATACTTTCTGATATCTCTCTGCTATAGTCTTTTTCTAAAAGCCAATTAATAGATAAACAAAAAAAGTAATTTTTTAACAAGTCACTGATAAAGAAATAGAAAATCCTTACCCTAAAAAAAACCAGAGTACTTAATAAGGAGGTTAGAGGAGGAGGGCGGGTGGGAGACACTACAGGTGTAGAGTCTCGGGTTTAGCCGCCTTCCTGATTTATATACTCACTGCTTTCCTTCCCGGCTGTCCGGGAAACACACCGCTGCCCGCTAATTTTAAAACAAACTGTCTTACCTTAGCTGTAGCCTTCCGGGTTTGTTTAAACTCAGCTGCTGCTCGCACTCAAAAATTTCTGGAATTTTCCCTATGACAGAGAACAGGCTGACAGATCTATAATTTTCCATTTTCCATCTTTTCTTTTACAA
>NW_025202777.1:0-2368 GCF_004010195.1 Chiloscyllium plagiosum
CCTCTGACTTAGAAATGGTAGTGCCCAGCAACTGAGCCGAGCTGACATTTGTGTGACCTTGATATTAATGACCATGTGAAGTACTGACCTATTTTCCACCCTGATAGTGGGATCTGCCAGGTTAATATGTAAGCTCCACAGAATAGGATGACCCAACAGTGGGGCCTGTTTCTGAACAGGACAGGCTAATTGTCATTATGCAGTGGGAGACCTCAACTGGTTAATAAATTGACCTGGAATGTGAAAGGGAAGGTCAGTGTAAATTCAGTCATAACTTTCAAAAGCAATCTGGATATGTACATACAAATGAAGCAGTTGCACAGGCATGGAGACAGGGAATTGGACTAATTAGGCAGTTCTTTCAAAGGACTTCCATGAAGGACCTAATGATTTTCTTCAATGCTGTAATATTTTATCAACTTTTATTCCTCCTTTATATTTTCAAAGGACATTGCCATCACTGATAAGACCAGCATTTGTTGTCCATCTCCAATTGCCCTGCGTTTAAACTATTGCCCTCCAAACCTTTCTTATTCATGTACTTATCCAAATCGACAGAGTCATAGAGTCTTACAGCATGCAATCAGTCCAACTATCAGTCAGTAAGAACAGCATATTTCCTATTTGTACCATTGATAATGAAGATTTTCATGTCCACTATCTCTGAGAATTTTGAATTGCAGGTTTTTATAATTCAATTATTTTCTGGTTCTCCAGTCGGACTTTAGCAAGCATTCCCAGAAAGTGGACCTCTGGATTGTTATTCCAGTAATGTTACCTCTACACCGCCACAGATTCTGAATTGTCTCCTGACCACCATTGGTACTTCTGGATTTGAGACATTGTGAGTGATATGAACACTTACTGCGTTTGGAAGAAGCAGCTTAAGGTGATTGTTTTAGCAGAGAGACCTTATTAATAAATTAGCTGGCAAATGTATTTCAGAAATACATTGATTATCTGAGTGCAAATATTCCGTAGGATCATTTCAAGGCCATTGTGTTCACAAAGCACATGAGTATAATTTGATTGCGTCAGTCAGCTTCTTCTACTATAGTGTAATAGGTGATGCACTAATCAACATAGAACTATCTAATATCATCGAGATCACAGCATTACACAGGCAGTGCAAACACCTACTGTGTCATCTAATACCCAAATTCCTCCTTAATCATCACCAGTCTGTTGGCTACCTGGTTCAACAGGGCTAAACGATTCCTATGCTATGATGCTGATTGTTTCCTGGAATTGTAACAAGTTGAAACTGGAATAAAAATACAAAGAGGTGTGAATCTCTAAAAGCTAAAGGACGAATCACAAAGCTGGACAGGTTCCAGAATTCATGCCCATATTCACTGTTTTCATAGAATAGAATAGAGAGGCGGCACGGTGGCACAGTGGTTAGCACTGCTGCCTCACAGCGCCAGAGACCCGGGTTCAATTCCCGCCTCAGGCGACTAACTGTGTGGAGTTTGCACGTTCTCCCCGTGTCTGCGTGGGTTTCCTCCGGGTGCTCCGGTTTCCTCCCACAGTCCAAAGATGTGCAGGGCCAGGTGAATTGGCTATACTAAATTGCCCGTAGTGTTAGGTAAGGGGTAAATGTAGGGGTATGGGTGGGTTTCGCTTCGGCGGATCGGTGTGGACTTGTTGGGCCGAAGGGCCTGTTTCCACACTGTAAGTAATCTAATCTAATCTAATCAAATGGAGAGACAGATTATGGACAGACTATGGATTGAACTGTACAGCTCAAAGAGGTCGCTCCAAAAGTAGTTTGCCTGAAACATTTATCTAAGTTTCAGGATGGTGGCAATAGAGTAGGCAGCATCCAGACTCCCTTCCATCTGCCTTTTGCTTTCTTTTTCTTATTTTCTTGTTTTTATCTTCTCTAATTTTTCTTTAGTTTTGTTTTAGAAAGCTAAAGCAGAAGCCTAGAGCAGAGTGGGACAGCCAGTGGGCTGGAGGCCTGGAGCAGTGGGACAACCAGTGGGATGGAGGCCTGGAGCAGAGTGGGACAGCCAGTGGGCTGGAGGCCTGGAGCAGAGTGGGACAGCCGGTGGGCTTGAGGCCTGGAGCAGAGTGGGACAGCCAGTGGGCTGGAGGCCTGGAGCAGAGTGGGACAGCCAGTGGGCTGGAGGACTAGAGCAGAGTGGGACAGCGAGTGGGCTGGAGGCCTAGAGCAGAGTGGGACAGCCAGTGGGCTGGAGGCCTGGAGCAGGATGGGACAGCCAATGGACCGGAGACCTGGAGCAGAGTGGAACAGCCAGTGGGCTGGAGGCCTAGAGCAGAGTGGGACAGCCAGTGGGCTGGAGGCCTAGAGCAGAGTTGGACAGCCAGTGGGTTGGAGGCCTGGAGCAGGGTGGGACAGCCA
>NW_025202777.1:5908-8000 GCF_004010195.1 Chiloscyllium plagiosum
ATTCTTGGTCAAGGCTCCGGCAATCTCCCCTCTTCGCTCATCAATCTGGGTAAGATACCACCAGGTCCTGGGGACGTACCCTCTTCAAGAGACCCAACACAGCTTCTCTCTGAATCACAGAATGCCCTAGCATGTTAGTATGTTCCACAATAATCTCACTATTATTCATATCCTTCGACTATGTGAATCCTTATTTAGGATTCGACCAGATTCTCTGCCTCGAAGCACAACTGCTTGAGTTGCACTACCTTGTCACTAGTCATTCTCTTGTTTTTAATGTGTGTATAAAACGCCTTTAGATTCTCTGTAACCCTACTTACCAAGGTAATTTCATGGACTTTTCTTGCTTTCGTAACTCACTGCTTGCGTTCTTGCCTATTATCTTTATTTCCACATGGGCACTGTCGGATTAGACTTCCAAAATCTTTCATATGGTTCTTTTTCTCCTTCTGACTACAGTCACCTCCCCCCCCCCCCTTCATTTTTCAAGGGTTCCTTTCCAAGCCATCCTTGCATATTCTATTCACTTTTACATGCTGGTACTGAACTCTCATAATCAGGTCTATAACCAACATCCACACGTCAAATATGGATTTGTCTGATAACAGCTCCTCCCAATTATAAATTAATGTTGACCATGAAAATACTGTCAAATATCGTAAAGATGTTCTGGAAAGAAAACTACTATCCTTACGAAATTTGTGCTGCATGTGACTCCAGACCTACAGAATTTGATTTGGTTGTTGGAGGTCAGTCAAATGAGTTCCAGGTCGTAGCAGCAGGAATTCCTCTAAATTGTGTCCGAGGCCGAGCTACCCTCAGTGATGATATATCAGTCCATCCCTCAAACATAATGTCATAAGTCAGAGTGTGTTAACACAGTTGGTTGTATGAACGATTGGAGATATAGAGCGACGAGTTGATCCTTAGGTAAAAATCACCACCAGTTGTCTCTTTCTTTGCATGAGAGAATGGCCCTCTGGGATTAAAGTGATTCCTTTGGTGCCCCTCTGTCAAAATTCTGCAAATATTCACAGAAAGTATCTCAACTGAGCTCTCATGATGAATAGCTTTCCAGAGTAATGTACGCAATAGAGGAAATTACAACAGCACTGGACATGGGAGCAGCATAGATCATTTGGTCGAACACGATACAGGATCCACATTCAAATTGGAAAACAAATGTCAGTTGTGAACAGGGACAGCAAAGCAACGCTCTTGCTGCTGGTTCTGAATGCAATTAGGATATTATATATGAACATTTCAGCCTCTTCATTATAGTCTTTGTCTATATTTGAAAGACCCTGAACATTACGCAACTTATTCTCGCTAAGTGCTGTGTTAAGTTGCAATGCAATATTGAACTCAATACCACGAACAACACAAGATCGATCCAGTGAAAATAACAGACTGGAATTTACTATAATCCTGGATAGAGTATCCCAACGTGTGCTCCTAGCAGCTCGTATGCAGAACATTACTGTATTTGATTAAATTGCTCCATAGAGGCTAGTATCCCACGATCAAGTGAACCATTCTTTATGAGCTGGAAGTTTTTGACACTGCTCTCAGGTTATCAAGATGTCTGGCACTCATTTCATTTCTATCTGTCAGCTGGGGCTCCCCGATTGCAGCAGATTAATAGCCCCAAACTGTGAACTCATTTGCAATGAGGTTCACTTGGCTGACCTCACTACAATCACCACACATGAAATTTCAGAACATAACGTTCAATTTTGCAGATGCCACACAAATTGACAATGTTGTGAATAGGGACAACAATCGGAGTAGACTTTAGGAGGATACAAAAAGAAGCTGCTTACATTCCGTCTGTGGATAAAAGTGTTCCATGGTGATCCTGGTATTTTCTCAGCAAAACCTTAAAAGCAAGACTTCTAGGGCGGTGGTGGGGGGTGGTGGTGTGTGGCGTAGAGAGAGAGAGATAGGGAAAGAAAGAGAACATGGGCGGGCGAGAGAGGCGAAGAAAGGCGGACAACTATGGATAGTCTTTGCTGCTTGTCCTTCAGTGCTCCCTCCGAGGTGATGTATCAGAAAAATAACTGGTGAGAGTGAAAATCACCAGGAAGCAACA
>NW_025202778.1:0-8000 GCF_004010195.1 Chiloscyllium plagiosum
TTAGTGCAGCTTAAAAAGCACTGAAGAAGCTTGGCACTAGTACGTCCTCACTTCAATGATCTTTAGCTGCCTCATCAATGACCATTTTTCTGTAGTGAAGTCAGAAGTGGGAATGTTCACTCATGATTGCAGAATGTTCAGCACATTCACGAATTCTCAGATTCTGAAGCTGTCCATGTCTTATTACAGCAAGACTGGGCAGATAAACTAGAATCGAAGTCAAAAATCAACTGTGATCCTAATGAATGAGGACCAAAGTTGACGGTCTACTTCTGCTATTAATCCATAACTTGACTCTCACAAATTCACAAAGGAGATTCTCCTGCTCAAGTACACTAATATGATCTTCATGGCAAGTTCAATGAAAGCAAGTAGGCTTTTTTGGAGCCAGTACTGGAAATCACACCTTTATGGAAATTCCTAATCAGGTGTGAAAATATATCACAGGTTCTAATCACCTTATAGTTCAAGGGCAATACGTGTCATTAACGTTTTGGGAGGTGATAGAAATTTGATTCCACGGTTTATAAAATCTGTATATACACAAGTTCACACATCAACAGCAGACTAGTGAAGGCTAAGTAAGCAACTATTTTTGATTGAAAGATAAAAACATTAAAATATTCTCAAACATACAAACTGTAAACTTGGAAGTTGGTAGACAAGCAGGAGGCTGGAAGAACACAGCAAGCCAGGCAGCATCTGGAGGTGGAGAGATAAATGCTTCAGGTATAACCCTTCTTCAAGAATGCACATGGGGGTAGGGAGAGCTGCAGATAAAGTGGGGGTGGGGGGAGGGGGTGGGATGGGTTGTGGGTGGGGAGAGGGATAGAATGTTCAGGTAGGTGAGCACCGGTGGTGGGTATGACCCGGTTGATCGAATGGGAGGAATGAATCCAGTTGGCATCTGGAAGGAAGGGTCAGTAGGAGGAATGGAAGGGAGGAGGCGGGGCTAGAAAGGGAGTCAGGGAGTGGGTGGAAAGGTTATTTGAAATTGGAGAACTCAATGTTCAGTCCTCCGAGCTGTAGGCTGCCCAATTTCACTGTGGCAATGGAGGAGGTTGAGGGTGGACATGTCGAAAGAGGATGGGAAGAGGAATTAGAATGGGCAAAAGCCGGGAGATCTGGCTGGCCCTTACAGGCCTGTCTGAGATGCTCGACAAAACATTCCCTTAGTTTATGTTTAGTCTCATTGGTGTAGAGAAGACCACATCAGAAACACCAGATATAATAAGCTACATTGGAGGAGAGGAAGGTGAACCTCTGTTTCACCTGGAAGGATTGTTTGGGGTTTTTCACTGTGGCAATGGAGAAGGCTGAGAGTGAACATGTCAGACAGGGAGTGGGTAGGGAAATTAAAATGAGCAGTGACTGGGAGGTCAGGTTACTCCATATGGGCCCGGCTGAGATACCTTGGCAAAACGTTCCCTCAGCTTACATTTAGTCTCATCAATTATTTTGCACTGTGGCAATGGAGGAGACTGAGGATGGACATGTCGGAGGGGGATATTTTTCACTGTGGCAATGGAGGAGGCTGAGAGAGGCTGGAAGAAGCAAAATTCTCAATCATAATAAGCACAAATTTTATGAATATCATGGATGTGCAGTTCCACTAACTTGGTCTTTGTCAACTTTGTATGTCAAATTGTTGAAAAGAAACACCTTTTGACAGCTTGTGTACTGTTACCACTATGACTTTTGACAGAGGTTAACTTGATAGTGAGTCAGTTGGACTCCTTTCGCAAAACCGTTCCCTATTTCTATTTCTGAATCGGTTTGCTCTTTGGACCTTGTCAAAGAGATTATGTTTGCGCACTTGAAACAAAATCATCAATCATTCTAAAAGAAACAAACTCATGAAAATAGACAGGAGTGCTAAATTTACACTTCTAGTTTCCGGTTTGTAGTCCATTATATACCTCACCAGTTTCTAGCAGCTGTTGACCAAGCTAATATGAATTTTAAATTCTATCCTCAATTACTGCATTGTAAGAGAAGGGATTCCATTACAAATGCAATCAAAAATGAAAAACATGTCTCAAAGTTACAGCAACAAATTGACCACTGGTATAAATTGCATACTACACATGTAACTTATCAAGTTAAGTATGACAATACTTCAGGTATAATGTCCTAAACTGTGGAATCCGCATTCTTTCTGCATTTATGACATTCCTTAAAATCTACTTCTTTGACCAAGTTTTTGGCTATCTGCCCTTACATCTCCTTCTGTGTTTCATTATCATATTTTGTTTTATAATGCTTCTATCAGGCATTCTTGTGATGTTTAATTACATTCTGGATATATTTAAATAGAACTTCTTGTAGCTACCATGTGATAAGTGCTACATACCAATTTTAACCACATTTATCCATTGGATATTTGGACATTTCATCCAAAGATGTTCAAGTTTGGTGGATTGACCATGGTAAATTACCCAGTGTTCAGGGATATATAAACTAGGTGGATGAGCCATGGGAAATGCAGGATTACAGGACAGGGTCGGGGGATGGGTCTGGATGGGATGCTCTTCGGAGGGTCAGTTTGGACTCGTTGGGTCGAATGGTCTGTTTCTACAATGTAGAGATTCTCTTATGTGAAGTTTGCTTATGGATCTCTAGATTAAAAATCACAGATCCAATATTTGCACAATACTAATGGTTCTGTCAAAATTACTTTTCCCATGTAGCCCTATATCACAGAATAATTGTATGGAAAAAAAACACAATAACAAATTCATTAGTGCATTAGGAATAGTTTTTTTTAGAGTAATAGGGCTTAGAGGCAATAGGGAGCAAGCTAACTTGGATCTGGTAATGGATAATGATATAGATTTAATGGATTACCTCAGGTCAAAAGATCCACGAGGAAGCAGTGATCATAACATAATAGAATTTAATACTCAGCTTGAGAGTGAGACCCTTGGTTCAGAAACACTTGCGTTCAACGTAAATAAAGAGTATTGCAATGAAAAGGGGATAGAGTTAGCAAATGTGAGCTGGTCAGATAGATTAGCAGGAATGATGTAAGCAAGCAGACATTTAAGGAGGTAATTCGTAATTCTCAGCAAAAAATATATCCTAGTAAAAATGAAAGATTCTAAAAGAGGGATAAACCAATGAACTATGGCTAACCAAGAAAGAGAGTATTATGTTGAAAGGAAAAGTATTTGTGGAGGACAAAGTCAGTGATAGCCATGAAGACTGGTATAAATTCAGAATCCATCAAAAGATGACGAAAAGATAATAAGATAGAGAAAATAAACTATAAGGACAAACTAGCAAGGAATATAAAAACTGACAAGAGCTTTTTAAAATATATAAAAAGGAAATGAAAGGTCAATGTGAACATAGGCCCAATCTGGGCAGATGATTATAGGCAACAAGGAAATATTAGAGATGTTAATAGATATTTTGCATCAGTCTTGACTGCGGAAGATAGAACATACAACAGTAAATCAAAGGAACAGGCCCTTTGGCTCACCACATCTGTGCTGATCATGATGTCATCCTAAACTAACCCATCTGCCTGTACATGGTCCATATTCTTCCATTCTCTGCTCATTCATTTGTCTGTCTAAATGTCTTTTAAATATTGCATTATATCTGTTTCTACCACCTCCTCTGACTGTGTTCCATGCATCTACTAAACTGCGTAAAAATACTTGCATTCGCGCATCTCCTTTAAACTTTCCCCCTCTCACTTTAAACCTATGCCCCCTAGTACTTCACAGTTCTACCCTGGGAGGAAGACTCCTACTATCCACCCTATCCATGCCTCTTGTAACTTTATATACCTCTGTCAGGTCACCCCTCAGCCTCCAATGTTCTAGCAGAAAAATCCAAGCTTGTACAACCCCTCCTTATAGGTAAACCAGGCAAAATCCTGGTAAACCTCTTTTGCACACTCTTTCTACATCCTTCCAAAGTCTGGCAACCCGAACTACATAAAATATTCCAAATATGACCTAACTAAAGTTTTGTACAGCTGCAACATGACTTGCCAACTTTTATACTCAATGCCTCAACTAATGAAGGCAAGCATGCAAAAGCCTTCTTGACCATCGTATTGAGTTGTACTGCCATTCTGGGAGCTATGGACCTGCACCCCAAGATCTCTCGTGTATCAATGCTCCTAAAGGTATATTTTCCTCTCGCATTTGACCTCCCAAACTGCATCACCTCATATTTGGCCGGATTAAAAGCAATCTGCCATTTCTGCAACAAACCTTCCAACAGATTGTATCCTTTAGCAACCTTCCTCACAATTCCATCAATTTTCACATTGCCCACAAACTTATCAGACCACCTTCATTATTATCCAAATCATTTCTATATATATTGCAAACTACAAAGGTCCCACCACTGATCCTTGTTGACACTTCAAATATCCCATTAATACTAAAGAATACAGCAGAGGAATTAAGTACCACTACCATCACAAAAGGAGCAATATTAGACAAATTAATGGATCTAAAGGCAGACAATTCCCTAGCCCTGATGCCTTACATCTTAGGATCCTAAAAGAGAGATTTTACAGAGATAATAGAAGTATTGCATGTAATTTTCCAGAAATTATGAGATTATCGAAAAGAGGATTGGAAAACTGCTAATGCAACACCCCGACTCAAAACAGGAGAGAGTGAGCGCATGTCAGATCTCCTCAGGGTGCAGCTCTTCAGAACTCTTTTGCATTGCACTGTGTTATTATTAACAGCTTACTGAAAACAAGGAAGCAAAGTCACAAACATAGACAACCCACACATATGTACATTCATTCTGGTGCAGAGTGTTAGTCTGCCTCTCCACCTACAACTTCACATATACACAACAGCAGCTCATCGTTAACCAGTCCCTTATCACAGTAAAATATCCTGAGGTGCTGGTGAAAGCTCAGTCAAGTCGTAGGTTTTAAGGAGAGTCTTAAAGGAGTAAGGAGAGATGATGATTTTTAGGGAGTGGATTCAAGAGCTTAGAGGCTTGGCAGCTGAAAACGTGACCAATGATGGAGTGATGAGAATCAAGGATTCAAGTGTGAAATTAAATTTTGAAGGGTTACACGGCCAGAGGAAGTTCAGAGGCAGAGAGCTGTAGAGCTATGAAGGGATTTGAGAACAGGCAGTATTTATTAAGAAACATCTTTGACACATCTTGGTGCTTAAAATCTGATATAGGAGGTTAGCTAATTGGCTATCTTGGTACCCCCAGAAGTATCTCACTTATTTTATATCGACCAATGGAGTAGTGGGACTAGAGTGAGTGATAGTACATTTCTCTGGCCTTGGTGGTAACACACAGCGTTGGGCAAAGCACCATTATTCAAGTGGTAAGTTAGGGTCAGTGCAGGTCACACTAATTACACCACAGACAAGGTAACACGTTAACTTTGATTTCTCTTCACAGACCCTGCCAGACCTGCTGAGCTTTTCCAGCAACTTCTGTTTTATGAGATTGAAAATGTTCAATTTGAGATTACTATTCAGAAGCTTTTCTGCAAATAAAAGACTAAATGAGAGCTGGTCTAAACTTTCAAGTAAAGCAGTCACTTCAGAAACAACTGGATGTTGAAATTGTAAATGGAAGACTCTCAGTGCCTCTCTCTCTCTCTGTCTCTCTATGATGAAACAAGTGAGGTCTCTCTGGACCACTTACTCAATGGCCTTGTACATACAACATCACCATTCAAGGGCCAAGCTCATGTCCTTACCACTATCACCAGAAAGTGACAACCTGAATTTTACACACAGACATCATGAGCTGATCACTAAACTAATAATGCTGAGAGGAGACCCTCGCATGTCCTGAATCCAGCTATATTTCACAATCAAAACTGAATCCTAAAGTGTTATAGAGCATATTTTGCAAATCTAAGATATGCATCGAGTCATGTTCGGTTCTGAGGCAACTGAACAATAATTGGAGAGAAAAGATTGAAGGTGATAGTGAAACAATGGATCACATACAATTTACAGGAGAGAACCATACCAGACATATCGAAACAATCTTTGCAGGATTTATGCCCCATATTTCTCGCCACCTCATCCTGACAGTATATCCTCCCTATTACATTCTCTCTAATTTCCATTACAGAAACCCCCCCATCTTTCACTCATTAAGTCTATGGTATGTTTAACATCCCAGTTTTGTTTAGTGGGAAACTCCAGGAGAGGTGCCCTGGAGCTAAGATGAGCAATCTCCAACATCAACAATCATCTTCCTTTGTGTCAGGTATGACGACAATCAGCAGAGAGTTTACCCCTAATTCCACTGACTCCAGATTTGTTAGGGCTCCTCAATGCCACACTCGGTCAAGTGCAGCCTTGATGTGAAGTGCCGTCCCTCTCCCCTCCCCTCAGGAATTCAGCTCTTTGGTCCATGCTTGAACCAAGGCTGTAACGAGGTCAGGAGCGGAGCTGCCCCGACAAAACGTAAACTGGGGAACACCACAAACTGGCATCAGAGAGTTTTATTTTTAATTTATTTGTGGGATGTGGGCATTGAAGCCTGGGCCAGCATTTATTGCTTGCCCCTAGTTGCTGCCGAGAAGGTGGTGGTGAACTTCTCTCTTGAACCACTGCAGACCGACCCACAAAGCCATCAGGGAGGGAGCTCCAGGAGTCTGACCCAGTAAAACTGAAGGAAACTGCAGTCACTGATGTTCCCATCAATCCGCTGCCCCTGTGCCCCGCAGGTGGTTGGAAGGTGCCATCCATGGAAATTTGATGAATTTGTGCAGGAAATCTTGTCAAAGGCAATTATTTTTAAAAGCCTGTACAGACATAATATGACTCACCTCTGGAGCAGGTGGAACTTGAGCCAGGCCCTCTGGCCCACAGGTAAGGACACTACCAGTGTGCCTCAAGAATTCTTTCCCTGTAGATGGTACCCACTATGGCCATTGTATCAGTAATGGAGGCAGTGAATGTCCAAGTGCTGAGTGTGCTATTGAATCAAGACAGCAGCTTTATCCTGGGGTGGAGCTCCTTCAATGCTGTTGGAGCTGCACCCATCCAGAACACAGTCAGTACTCCATTTTCTGTTTATGGCTGTTCACCCAACAAGCCTTGCTTACAACACAAGATCTTGAGAACAATCATGTTCTGTGAACATATCCAATGTATCATCTCCTATTAGATGCCAAATGGAGTCCACGGTCCCCAGAATAAGTTCATAAAGTGCTCGATGTGGGACGTGCCCTGATAACCACTTTTCCTATTCCTATTTCCCACCTCTACCAGCACGTGGCACTGGGTAAGGGTTCACTGTTACCAATCTTCCTTTATCCTTGCTGTTTTTTGTATTCAGTCACAGGATGTGGGCATCACTGGTTAGGTCAGCATTTATTGCTCTTCCTCAATTGCCCAGAGGGCAATTAAGAGTCAATCATATGTAGGTCAGACCAGGTAAGGATAGCAGTTTCCTTCCCTAAAGGACCAGTGAACCAGATGGGTTTTCTTGGCAATCGACAATGATATTATGGCCATCTTTTAATTCCAGATTTTTACTGACTTCAAATTCCGCCATCTGCCTTGGCAGGATGTGAACTTAGGTCCCCAGAACATTACCCAGGTCTCCAAATTAACATTCTAGCGATAACACCACTAGCCCATCACCTCCCCTATGTCTACTGATTAGTAGCAAAGGATATACCATCATGAAATATCGACAGTAGACACACTGTTCTTCGATAACAAGTTGGTTTATTGCAGGGTAGCAACACGTGCAATTACATTTGGTCAGGCAAAATGACTAGGACATTAGGGAACTTGTACAAATACATCAGCTCCCTTCAAATATTTGAACAGAACTCCTTATCCCCGTTGACAGACAGTGTGTGCCTTCAGGAGAATACATGGAGCCAGTGGTAACCACTATCTACAACTCTATAACATGTTGAGAAAGAACTGCAGCTCACCACATCATGAAGAATGAGGACCCAACCAGCAGAGCCCAAAATCACAAGTCCCACTTGAAAGCTTTTCCATTCTGCCCCTGGAAAC
>NW_025202779.1:0-1776 GCF_004010195.1 Chiloscyllium plagiosum
CCTTCGGGTGACCATCCTCCAAGGTGGACTTTGGGACAGGCAGCAGCGAAAAGTGGCTGAGCAGAGGCTGATAGCTAAGTTCAGTACCCATAGGGAGGGCCTCAACTGGGACCTTGGGTTCATGTCACATTACAGGTGACCACCATTGCACTGTACACAAACACAGATACTCCTACATACACACACAGGCACTCCTATACACACACATACACACGGACACACATGTACACAGACACGCACACAAACACTCACACACACCTTTACAGACACACACATTCCCACACTCACACATGCATCCTCTTAGGGACTTAGACCACTCTCCACTCACGCACACACATATACACTCCCTCTCACAGACACTCACAACCCCCTACACCAGACACACACATACACACTCCTCTACAGACACACACACTCCCACACTCACACATGTACCCCCTCACAGACTGAAGACCCTCTACACACACACACGTGCACATATACATATTCATATAAGTTTGCGGGGTGAATTTGGACTTGCAAAGTTACATTGCACTTTGCTCAAAAACTGCATGAATTCATGTAAGACTCTGTTATCTCACTTTTTTAGTTTACAATCAGTCTAAACATTATGGCTAAAACAGAGAATGCAGGGGGCTAACACCTTCAACATATCGTTTAACTAACACCAATTGTTACAATTAACCTGAGAATGCAACTTTTTTAAAAAAGTGTTGTGATTTACACATGAAAGAAGTGCAACTATCATAGTATTCTAACACATGAAAGCCTCAACAAACAATCAAGGTATTTTTCAATGTACAATTTCAGTTACATCACACTGTAAACTTTTGCTATAAATTCTGTGCCTTACAACTGTGTCCTCCACAACCACCTGATGAAGGAGTAGCGCTCCGAAAGCTAGTGTGCTTCCAATTAAACCTGTTGGACTATAACCTGGTGTTGTGTGATCTTTCACTTAATAAATTAATAAGAGACTAGTTAGATAGGAATAATAAACGTTTAGTGAATTCTAAAGCACAAGTGAATATCAACTGTAATTTAACGTTTGAACAATAAGAACCATTGAAACCACAACATGAAGTTTGAAACTGTTACTCGAATTTCAAACTCTTTCCTAATTGCAAAACTGTTATCTATTCCTTTCGTTTGGTTTGCTTTATGAGTAGCAATTTTGAACCTCTCAAAATAGGGTTAACTGTGATAGAATTCTGAAAAGGGGCCAAATTTGAGTGAAGACAAAATGTGAATTCATAAATCTTATTTAAAATAAGGAAATTTGTTTGTGTAAAATCTCAAGTTTGTAAGAGCTGAGATGTTTGAGTTGCAAAGAATTTACTGTTCTTGGTGAGTGAGTGGGCTGGGTAATGACTAGAGGATGAAGTGAAGTTTCTTAACAACACTCTTTGAGAATGTCTGCTTCAATGCTTCCACGGAGAACAGCACCACCTCGTGGAAGATTGATGGACCACATTTCAAAACTCAGGTCTTCATCTTAATGCTAATTCTGACAAGAATTAATCAAGATGAGATGTACAGCACGGAAACAGACCCTTCAGTCCAACCCTTCCATGCCGACCAGATATCCCAAATCAATCTAGTTCAAAACTCAGGTCTTCATCTTAATGCTAATTCTGACAAGAATTAATCAAGATGAGACATAGAGTCATAGAGATGTACAGCACGGAAACAGACCCTTCAGTCCAACCCTTCCATGCCGACCAGATATCCCAAATCAATCTAGCCCCACCTGCCAGCACCCAGCCCATATCCATC
>NW_025202779.1:7247-8000 GCF_004010195.1 Chiloscyllium plagiosum
GCATTCATATATAATATTCTTAATTTGTTACTCTCCTCACCCTTCCTATCAATCCCTATTTCACTTGACCATACTGTATGATCCCTTCTTGAATTTTCTGCTCCATTGATTCTGTTGTCTTTCTTAACTTCTCTTATTCTCACTTTCTCTTTAACTTACTTCTTAAATTTCCAGTTTGCTCCAGTTCCCCCCCCCCCCCCCACTACTTAGTTTAAACACACCTGTGCTGCAGTGGCAAACCTGCCTGCCAGAATGCTGGTCCCCACTTTTAAGGTGCAACCCATATCTCTTGTATAATTTACCCTTACCGCAAAACATACCCCAGTGATCCAAGAATTTAAATCCTTGCTTCCTGCACCAGTTCCTCAGCCATACATTCAAGTCCATTATCTCCCTCTCCAGCCAGAGGAACTGGAAGCAAACTGGAGATAACCACTCTGGAAGTCCTGCCTTTCAGCTTTCTTCTGAGTTCTCCGAAGTCCCGCTGTAGAATGCCCCTCCTCTTCTTTCCGACATCATTTGTGCCAACATGCACCATCACCTCTGGCTCTTCACCTTCACCCTTGAGGATTCCCTGCACCTTGTCGGTAATGTCTTGGATCCTGGTACCAGGAAGGCAACACACCATCCTCAAATTCCAACTGTTGCCACAGAAACCCCTTTCAGTCCCTCTCACTATGGAGTCCCCTATTACCACGGTTCTGTATGTTGTCTGACTCCTTGGCTCTACCTCCACGCCAATTTTCGATGGCA
>NW_025202780.1:0-269 GCF_004010195.1 Chiloscyllium plagiosum
AACAACAAAGATCAAAGAACATTACAGCTCAGGAACAGGCCCTTTGGCCCTCCAAGCCTACGCCCATCCAGATCCTCTATCTAATTCTGCTATCTATTTTCTAAGGTTCTGTACCCCTTTGCTCCCTGCCCATTCATGTCTTAGTCTAGATACATCTTAAATGAAGCTATTCTGCCCGTTTTTGTGTGCTCACTAATGATATCACTAACCTTGCTCAGACGTGGCCAGGATATCTCTCCCCCCCCCACCCATCCCCCCACCCATCCTCC
>NW_025202780.1:4655-8000 GCF_004010195.1 Chiloscyllium plagiosum
GCATTAAAACAAATGCACCTCAGACCACCTGTCCATTTGCATTCATAATCTGCTCCCTGCCTACTCTTCCCCGCAGTCATGCTGACTTCATCATCTAGTTCCTTACAGGCTTTAGTTACTAACTCCTTCCTGTCCACTAACCTCCTCACTTGGTTCCCATCCCCCTGCCACATTAGTTTAAACCCTGCCCAACAGCGTTAGCAAAAGCACCCCCAAGGACAATGGTGCCAGTCAAGCCCAGGTGTAGACCATTCAATTTGTAATAGTCCCACCTCCTCCAGAGATGATTACTTTTGAAATAGTATCTGAAGCAAGAAACATAAAGTATTACAATTGTGATGAATCTATTACCATCAGGTACAGGGAGTGAAGAATGTAAGACCATAGGAAATAGGAGGAGGAATGGGATACCCGGCCTCCTAAGCCATTATATAAGACTGTGGCTGATCTGCTGCAGACCTCAACTCAAACAATAAGAGGATGCCATTTATGACAAGGCCAAAACAGTTTGTAGTACGGTTGCAAAGGTGATCTTACAGAGGTTTATAAAATCAGAGGGCGAACAGCCAAGGTCTTTTCCCCAAGCTAGAGGAGTCGAAAATAAAAGGACATAGGTTTAAGGTGAGAGAGGAAAGATTTAAAATGGACCTGAGGGCCAACATTTTCATGCAGAGGGTGGTGCATGTGTGGAATGAGCTGCCAGAGGAGGTGGTGGAGGTGATATTATTACAACATTTACAAGGTATCTGGATGGATATGGGAATAGGGAAGGTTACAGAGATAGAACACAGAACATTAAAGCACAATCTCAGGCCCTTCGGCCCTCGATGATGCACTGACCTGTGGAACCAATATGAAGCCTATCTAACCTACACTATTCTATTCTTGTCCAGACAGGCAAAAGTGAGGAGTGCAGATGCAGGAGATTAGAGTCAAGAGTGTGGTGCTGGAAAAGCACAGCAGGTCAGACAGCATCTAAGAAGCAGGAAAATCGATGTTTTGGGCAAAGTTCTTTCATCAGAAATGACGCTGTGAGCCAAGTGGGTGGTGAGATAAATTGGGGGGTTGGGGGTGGGCGGTGGGGGGCTGGGAGTAAGGTAGCTGAGAGTGCAATAGGTAAATGAAGGTGAGGGTAAAGGTGATAGGTCAGAAGGGAGGGTGGAGTGGATAGGTTGGAAGGAAGATGGACAGGTAGGACAGGTCATGAGAGCAGTGCCGAGTTGGAAGGTTGGAACTGGGATAAGTTAGAGGGAGGGGAAATGAGGAAACTGGTGAAATTCCCATCGATGTCGTGGGGTTGGAAGGTCCTGAGGTGGACGATGAGATGTTATTCTTCCAGGTGTCGGGTGGTTCCGGTTTAGCAATGGAGGAGGCCCAGGACCTGCATGTCCTTGGTGGAGTGGGAGGGGGAGTTGAAGTGTTTGGCCACAGGGCGGTGGGGTTGGTTGGTGTGGGTGTCCTGGAGATGTTCCCTGAAGCGCTCTGTGTGTAGGCAACGGATACAGTAAATAACACGTGTGAAAGTGCAGGTGAAACTTTGATGGATGTGGAAGGCTCCTTTGGGGCCTTGTATGGAGGTGGGGGAGGAGGTGTGGGCACAGGTTTTACAGTTCCTGCGGTGGCAGGGGAAAGTGCCAGGATGGGAGGGTGGGTCGTAGGGGGGCGTGGACCTGACCAGGTAGTCACGGAGGGAACGGTCTTTGCGGAAGGCCGAGAGGGGTGGGGAGGGAAATATATCCCTGGTGGTGGGGTCTGTTTGGAGGTGGCGGAAATGTCGGCAGATGATTTGGTTTATGCGAAGGTTGGTAGGGTGCAAGGTGAGCACCAAGCACGTTCTGTCCTTGTTGCGGTGGGAGGGGTTGGGTTTGAGGGCGGAGGTGTGGGAAGTGGATGAGATGCATTGGAGGGCATCATCGATCACGTGGGAGGGGAATTTGCAGTCTTTAAAGAAAGAGGCCATTTAGTGTGTTCTGTGGTGGGACTGGTCCTCCTGGCAGCAGGAATTGGGAATAAGGGATAGCATTTCTACAGGACACAGGGCGGAGGAGGTGTAATCCAGGTAGCTGTGGGAGGTTGTGGTTTTGTAAAAGATGTCAGTGTTGAGTCGGTCACCATTGATGAAGATGGAGAGGTCCAGGAAGGGGAGGGAGGTGTCTGAGATGGTCCAGGTGAATTTAAAATCAAGGTACAACGTGTTGGTGAAGTTGATAAACTATTCCAACCTACTCATAGGAGCATAAGGTGGTACTGATGCAGTCATCAATCTAGTGGAGGAAAAGGTGGGGATTGGTGCCACTGTAACTATGGAAGATGGACTGTTCCACAAAGCTGACAAAGAGATAGGCATGGTTGGGGCCCATACAGGTGCCCATGGCTACCCCTTTCGTCTAGAGGAAATGGGAGGATTGGAAAGAGAAATTGTTAAGGGTGAGGACCAGTTCAGCCAAACAAATAAGAGTGTCGGTGGAAGAATACTGGTGGGGACGTCAGAAGAGGACGTAACAGAGGGCTTAGAGGCCCTGGCCATGGAAGATGGAGGTGTAGAGGGATTGGATGTCCATGGTGAGGCTGAGGCATTGAGGGCCATGGAAACGGAAGTGTTGAAGGAAGTGAAGGGCTTGGTGGTGTCCCAAACGTATGTGGGAAGTTCCTGGACCAGGGGGAATAAGACAGTATCGAAATAGGTGGAGATGAGTTTGGTGGGGCTGAGACAATGGGTTGGCCAGGGTGGTCAGGCTTGTGGATCTTGGATAGGAGGTAGAATTGGTCAGTGCGAGTTTCCCAAACTATGATGTTGGAAGCTGTAGGTAGGAGATCCCCTGAGGTGGTGAGGTTATGGATGGTCTGGGAGATGATGGTTTGGTGGTGGAAGTTGAGGTCGTGGTCAAGGGGGTGGTAGAAGAAGGTGTCTGTGAGTTGGTTCATTTCTTTGGCAGTGTAGAAGTCAGTGCACCGATGCATACCCCTGTATCCCCCGCCATTTCCACTTCACCACCTACAAACAGACCCCACTACCAGAGATATATTTCCCTCCCCACCCCATCCCCTTTCCATAAAGACCGTTCCCTCAACGAATCCCTTGTCAGTTCCACGCCTCCCAACAACCCGCCCTCCCGTACTGGCACCTTCCCCTGCCACCGCAGGAATTGAAAAACATGTGGCCACATCTCCCCCCTCACCTCCATCCAAGGCCCCAAAGTAGCCTTCCACATTTATCAAAGTTTTACCTGCACTTCCACATGTCATTTACTGTATCATTTGCTCCCGATGCGGTCTCCTCTATATTGGAGAAACCAGGCACATACTCGCAGAGTGCTTCAGAGAACATCTCTGGGACACCCGAAC
>NW_025202781.1:0-8000 GCF_004010195.1 Chiloscyllium plagiosum
TGACATTAATGTTTGCTGTCACATAGTGTGACATGGAGGCTTCGCAAGGAGGTCATAGTCATCCTCCAAGCCTCCCTTTTCACATCACAGCCAATGTCATTGCAGACTTATATTTTCGTGTGAGTGTATGGTAGCTGCTTCTCATCTTCCAGTACTTGCTATGGGTTGTCATTGTGTCAGTTGGTAACATCAGGTTCAACTTGTAAGATCCTTGTACATTAAGATTTATTGAGCTTAAATAACAAGAAAGCAATCAGCACATTGTAATGCTCATGATTACTTGAAACCATAATTTGTTATCTATATTCAAGTAAGAATTAAAAACAGATGTCGGGCATTGCTTAATCAGAGCCTCAAAGTGTATGTTGAAATCTTTACCCCGTAAGAGAAACTAATTGTGTTCCTCCTACTTTGTGTGATGTTGACAAAGCACTCTGCCGTACATCAACATGTCTACCCCCATTTTGTCTGAAATATTTCTACTTCAGTGCTCCTTATTGCCACAGGCTGCTAGCCTTCTTTAAAAATTCAGTTACGGGATGGGAGCATTCTTGGTTAAGGCATCATTTATTGCCCATCCCTGAGGGCAGTTAAGAATTAACCACATTGCTGTGAGTCTGGAGTTACATGTAGACCAGACCAGGTAAGGATAGCAGTTTCTTTCCATAAAGAGCTTTAGTGATCATCATTACACTCTTAATTCCAGACTTTTTTTTATTGAATTCAAGTTCCACTGTCTGCCATGGCAGGATTCACACCTGGCATCCCAAAACACTACCTGGGTCTCTGGATTAACAGTCCAGTGATAACACCACTAGGCTATCACCTCCTCTAGATCAAGCAAGCTAAGAAAATATGTCTGACTCAATATCAGCACTAAAACCTTTGGAAAAATGTATAAGATTCCAGGCTGTCCCTCAGCACAAACCAACCAGTTGCATGTGTCCAATTCCTCGGTCCCACACATCCAAAGCATATGTTCAAGTTGTAGCTGAGTTGTCAGGCATGATGATATTGTGAGGTTTGTGCGTTACTGTTACTGGATAGCCTGGATGAACATGCATCTTGACCCTGGAGGCACCTTGTGGAGAAGAAGTGATTCTGTGCAACAGGAAGTTAGGCAGTCAACATAGCCAATCCATGAGTGCCGATGGATGCTGACAAATTGCACAGATACTAGTTCTATTTTGCCAGTCAAGTTTTTGTTTTGTTGCGTTTCTCAGTGGTGGACAGGAACATTAATATGGCAAATTGGGGTATTAATGAGATAGAAATGCATTTTTTAAAAATCTGACTTTTGGATTCTCACCGAAATTATTTGGCTCACCTCAGAGTATGAAATCCAATGAGCTAATGAAGAGAATTAAGCCATGATAACCAATTTTGAGCAAACTACCATAAAATGTACTATTAAACCACCCACAGTATGTATGCAACTTACATTCTAACACCCCAAAGTAAAGCACAGTTAATACTGGTAATAGATTGATTGAAAATCCGTAGCAGACATGAAATAACAATTGCAATCAAGACTAATTTCATGAATTTCTCAGCAATTACACCCAGGCATTAATGCCACAGTGGGTCATCAAATCTCCTTAAACATCTCAAGGGATTACAAGTCTTCACTTTAGTTTTTCTGGCCTTGAAACTCCTCAAGAGCCTTTCTGATTAGACTGCCTCAACAACGGCTCCGACTCTGGTCAATCACCATCCGTTTCTGGCTCAATGCTCTTCTGGATTTCAGATAATGTATGCCCTTGCAGATGCAACTGCAGCTTCTCTCAGTCTCACTAAGTTAATATAACTCCTGGATTTTTGTGCTCTAATCTTGCTGTGTTGCATCAAGCAAACCATGCTTGTGGGCTTTTCAACTCCTACTGTCAGCTGTGCTAAACTGACTGCGCACATGGCTTATTCTGAGCTTAAAAAGCTGTCAGGTTTCTCCGAGCCCTCACTAAACAGAGACAGTCAACCAGTGTAGAACCTCTCTGAGTCCCCACTACATAAAATCTGTGTAGATTAGCAGCACACTTTACAACCATGCTGCTTAACTTGGAGTTGTCTCCTTCCTCAACATTCTTTTTTGGCAACTATTATTTTAACTCCTTTTCAATTACCCCTGAAATATTCTTAGTGATGTATTGTAAATTTTGCAATGTGTCCTTTCCTTGTTGCAGAGCAAAATCAAATGTCACCTAAAAACTCTTAATACCAACTGTAGCATGGAAGTTACAGTACATTGGAATAGAACTGGAAATCTTCAGCCTTTTTGCATAATGGGTTTCCTCAGGTTTCCTTTATCTCTAATTGTTTGTATGGCTGATGTGGCTTTTACTCATTATTCTGAGGCGTTTTTCTACATTGTTCAAACAATAGCAAGTATGAAATTTTGCAGGTATGTCTACTGTTTATCCATATCCAAAATTTTTGGAAACTTGGTTTCCCTTGTATTTTAGGCATTTCAAATCAGTGTCCTAGCTCATTAAAGGTGTTTTCTTTCATGTGAAAATCCCAGATATTAAATCAGTCACTGGAATTCAATATTAATTGTCCATGTAACTTCATGACAATTTTGTAATCAGGAAACAAACTAACCCTCTTTCAAAAGACAACCCAGTCTGCTTTGAAGCGACATAATGTAAAGGAAATTACAGACTTTCCCAGAATGTCCTAAAGAAGGGTCTCCGGACTTGAAACGTTAACTCTGCTTTCTCTCCACAGATGTTGCCAGCTTGCAGTTTTTCTTTATTGTTTGGTTATGTATGAGATGGTTTCTGGAATATGTTATGAGTTTATCATGGAACAAGTCTTCAAAATTGATAAGGTCACCCAGACTTTGGTGTATTTGAGTTTTTAAATGGATAATGTAAGCAGGAGTGATTTGCTGAGGTTTACATGTTGAAAATGAGCCAATCTTTACAGATTAGTTGATGAGTTTAGTTTAGCAAAAAGTGGATTATCAGTCTCATTTGCATCTATTTAACTCTAAGAGTTATTTTAGTATCACTGAGGGTGTAGTGCCAAATTTTGAATTACCAACACTTGTTTTCCTTTATATTAATTATTATAAGTACAAGATTTTTGTAAAGATTTGTAGCTTGGGTGACGGTTGCAGTTGTTGTGGGTATGTTCGCCAAGCTGGGAAGTTTGTTTGCGGACGTTTTGTCCCCTTTCTAAGTGACATCTTTAATACTCTCTTGTGAAGCGCTTCTATAATGTGTCAGTTGGAATTTATTTCATTTTGTTCCTGCTGCTGCCGGTTTAGTTGTCCATTGTAGTGGTTGGTATATTGGGTCTAGGTCAATGTGTTTACTGATATAATCCTTGGCTGAGTGTCATGCTTTTAGGAATTCTCTGGCTGCCCTCTGTTTGGCTTGTCCTATTATTGTTGTGTGGTCCCCGTCAAATTTGTCGCCCTTATCATCTGTATGTATAGCTACTACGGACAGCTGGTCGTGGAGTTTGGTGGCTAGTTGATGTTCATGAATGTGGATCGCTAGTTGTCTGCCTGTTTGTACTATATGGTGTTTTGTGCAGTCCCTGCATGGAATCTTGTACACCATGTTTGTCCTACACATAACAGATATTGGGTCTTTTGTTCTGGTGAGTTGTCTGAGCATGGCCGTCGGTTTATGTGCTATCATGAATCCAAGGGGTCAGAAAAGTCTGACTATCAGTTCTGAAATGTTTTCTATATAAGCTAGAGTGGTTAGTGTGTTGGGTCGTGGCATGTCCTTGTCACATTGTTTGTTTGTCTGCCAGTTATCTGCAGATGAAGTTGCAGGGATATCCATTCTTGGCAAAGACTTTGTAGAAGTCTTCTTCTCTTCGCGGATCGGGAGTGAAAAGGCTACAAATGCAGCTTCTATTGTGTGTGTTTCGTTGCTGACTGTTATAATTCAGGATCTGGTCCGTGTGTGTGGCTTTTTTGTACACTTTGCATTTCCTGTTCTGTGGTCTTTGTACCATCACATCTAGGAATATGAGTTGGTTGACAATTTCCTCCTCTCGTAAACTTGATTCCTGTGAATGTTGTGTTCATAATTTGGTGTGTGCTCTCAATCTTTATTCTTTTAATTATTACAAAAGTGTCGTCCACATATCTGATCCAAAGTTTGGGTTGGATATTTGGGAGAGATGTTTGTTCTAGTCATTGAGTCATAGAGATGTACAGCATGGAAACAGACCCTTTGGTCCAACCCGCCCATGCAGACCAGCTATCCCAACTCAATCTAGACCCACCTGCCAGCACCCAGCCCATATCCTTCCAAACCCTTCCTATTCATATACCCATCCAAATGCCTTTTAAATGTTGCAATTGTGCCAGCCTCCACCACTTCCTCTAGCAGCTCATTCCATATACGTACCACCCTCTGCGTGAAAAAGTAGCCCCTTAGGTCCCTTTTATATCTTTACCCTCTCACCCTAAACCTATGCCCTCTAGTTCTGGACTCCCCGACCCCTGGGAAAAGACTTTGTCTATTTATCAGGGCCTGGATTGAGCTCAGTTAGTACAGACTGAACCTGATAAAGCCTGTGGAGTGAGGTCTGGATCGAACTCAGTTAGTACAGACTGAACCTGATAAAGCCTGAGGAGCAGGGCCTGGATTGAGCTCAGTTAGTACAGACTGAACCTGATAAAGCCTGAGGAGCAGGGCCTGGATTGAGCTCAGTTAGTACAGACTGAACCTGATAAAGCCTGAGGAGCAGGGCCTGGATTGAGCTCAGTTAGTACAGACTGAACCTGATAAAGCCTGAGGAGCAGGGCCTGGATTGAGCTCAGTTAGTACAGACTGAACCTGATAAAGCCTGAGGAGCAGGGCCTGGATTGAGCTCAGTTAGTACAGACTGAACCTGATAAAGCCTGTGGAGTGAGGTCTGGATCGAACTCAGTTAGTACAGACTGAACCTGATAAAGCCTGAGGAGCAGGGCCTGGATTGAGCTCAGTTAGTACAGACTGAACCTGATAAAGCCTGAGGAGCAGGGCCTGGATTGAGCTCAGTTAGTACAGACTGAACCTGATAAAGCCTGAGGAGCAGGGCCTGGATTGAGCTCAGTTAGTACAGACTGAACCTGATAAAGCCTGAGGAGCAGGGCCTGGATTGAGCTCAGTTAGTACAGACTGAACCTGATAAAGCCTGAGGAGCAGGGCCTGGATTGAGCTCAGTTAGTACAGACTGAACCTGATAAAGCCTGTGGAGTGAGGTCTGGATCGAACTCAGTTAGTACAGACTGAACCTGATAAAGCCTGAGGAGCAGGGCCTGGATTGAGCTCAGTTAGTACAGACTGAACCTGATAAAGCCTGAGGAGCAGGGCCTGGATTGAGCTCAGTTAGTACAGACTGAACCTGATAAAGCCTGAGGAGCAGGGCCTGGATTGAGCTCAGTTAGTACAGACTGAACCTGATAAAGCCTGAGGAGCAGGGCCTGGATTGAGCTCAGTTAGTACAGACTGAACCTGATAAAGCCTGAGGAGCAGGGCCTGGATTGAGCTCAGTTAGTACAGACTGAACCTGATAAAGCCTGTGGAGTGAGGTCTGGATCGAACTCAGTTAGTACAGACTGAACCTGATAAAGCCTGAGGAGCAGGGCCTGGATTGAGCTCAGTTAGTACAGACTGAACCTGATAAAGCCTGAGGAGCAGGGCCTAGATTGAGCTCAGTTAGTTCAGACTGAACCTGATAAAGCCTGAGGAGCAGGGCCTAGATTGAGCTCAGTTAGTTCAGACTGAACCTGATAAAGCCTGAGGAGCAGGGCCTAGATTGAGCTCAGTTAGTTCAGACTGAACCTGATAAAGCCTGAGGAGCAGGGCCTAGATTGAGCTCAGTTAGTTCAGACTGAACCTGATAAAGCCTGAGGAGCAGGGCCTAGATTGAGCTCAGTTAGTTCAGACTGAACCTGATAAAGCCTGAGGAGCAGGGCCTAGATTGAGCTCAGTTAGTTCAGACTGAACCTGATAAAGCCTGAGGAGCAGGGCCTAGATTGAGCTCAGTTAGTTCAGACTGAACCTGATAAAGCCTGAGGAGCAGGGCCTAGATTGAGCTCAGTTAGTTCAGACTGAACCTGATAAAGCCTGAGGAGCAGGGCCTTGGATTGAGCCAGTTAGTACAGACTGAACCTGATAAAGCCTGAGGAGCAGGGCCTGGATTGAGCTCAGTTAGTACAGACTGAACCTGATAAAGCCTGAGGAGTGAGGTCTGGATCGAACTCAGTTAGTACAGACTGAAACTGATAAAGCCTGGGGAGCAGGGTCTGGATTGAGCTCAGTTAGTACATACGGAACCTGATAAAGCCTGAGGAGCAGGGCCTGGATTGACCTCAGTTAGTACAGACTGAACCTGATAAAGCCTGAAGAGTGAGGCCTGGATCGAACTCAGTTAGTACATACTGAACCTGATAAAGCCTGAGGAGTGAGGCCTGGATCGAACTCAGTTAGTACAGACAGAACCTGATAAAGCCTGAAGAGTGAGGACTGGATTGTGCTCAGTTAGTACAGACTGAACCTGATAAAGCCTGAGGAGCAGGGCCTAGATTGAGCTCAGTTAGTACAGACTGAACCTGATAAAGCCTGAGGATTGAGGTCTGGATTGAACTCAGTTAGTACAGACTGAACCTGATAAAGCCTGAGGAGCAGGGTCTGGATTGAGCTCAGTTAGTACATACGGAACCTGATAAAGCCTGAGGAACAGGGCCTGGATTGAGCTCAGTTAGTACAGACTGAACCTGATAAAGCCTGAAGAGTGAGGCCTGGATCGAACTCAGTTAGTACATACTGAACCTGATAAAGCCTGAGGAGTGAGGTCTGGATCGAATCAGTTAGTACAGACCGATCCTGATAAAGCCTGAGGGGTGAGGTCTGGATTGAATCAGTTAGTACAGTCTGAACCTGAAAAAGCCTGAGGAGTGAGTCCCCAGATCGAGCTCAGTTAGTACATACGGAACCTGAAAAAGTCTGAGGAGTGAAGCCTGAATCAAGCTCCGTTAGTACAGACTGAACCTGATAAAGCCTGAAGAGTGGGGTCTGGATTGAGCCCAGTTAGTGCAGACTGAACCTGACAAAACCTGAGGACTGAGGTCCGTATCGAGCTCAGTTAGTACACACTGAACCTGAAAAAGCCTGAGGAGTGAGGCCTGGATTGTGCTCAGTTAGTACAGACTGAACCTGACAAAGCCTGAGGAGTGAGGTCTGGAACGAGCTCAGTTAGTGCAGACTGAACCTGATAAAGCCTGAGGAGCAGGGCCTGGATTGAGCTCAGTTAGTACACACTGAACCTGAAAAAGCCTGAGGAGTGAGGCCTGGATTGTGCTCAGTTAGTACAGACTGAACCTGACAAAGCCTGAGGAGTGACGTCTGGAACGAGTTCACTTAGTGCAGACTGAACCTGATAAAGCCTGAGGAGCAGGGCCTGGATTGTGCTCAGTTAGTACAGACTGAACTCGTAAAGCCTGAAGAGTGATGCCCGGATCAAACTCAGTTAGTACAGACTGAACCTGATAAAGCCTGAAGAGTGAGGCCCGGATCAAACTCAGTTAGTACAGACTGAACCTGATAAAGCCTGAGGACTGAGGTCCGTATCGAGCTCAGTTAGTACAGACTGAACCTGATAAAGCCTGAGGAATGAGGTCTGGATCGAGCTCAGTTAGTACAGACTGAACCAGTAAAGCCTGAAGAGTGAGTCCTGGACGAACTCAGTTAGTACATACGGAACCTGATAAAGCCTGAGGAGCAGGGCCTGGTTTGAGCTCAGTTAGTACAGACTGAAACCGATAAAGCCTGAGGAGTGAGGTCTGGATCGAATCAGTTAGTACAGACTGAACCTGATAAAGCCTGAGGAGCAGGGCCTGGATTGAGCCCAGTTAGAGCAGAGTGATGCTGAATCCAGGGGCGAAGGTGACATCATGAAGCAAAATGATGTAGGATCAATTACTCAGGAGTCAGGTCAAGAGACAGAACAAATAGTGTCTGGAGGGAGATGACGTACGTATTCTTGTGGTT
>NW_025202782.1:0-2226 GCF_004010195.1 Chiloscyllium plagiosum
AACCAACGGTGCCCCTCGACTGTCCTGCACCGTGGCCCGACTTACCCAAACCTCCAGGGGCTGCAGTAGGGCCTCCTGCTGCTTCGACTCCTCCGGCCCCTGGGGAGGAGCTGAATAACCACGAGGGCCGTGGTGTGGGCGACGACGGAGGACCCTCCGCTGGGTCGTCGAGCGGTGGAGGGGAGGAGGGTGTTATCCTCGCTCCTCCCTCCCAGACTGTTTTTCCGGGGGCCCTGGCCCTGGGGGATGACCTTTTCCTGGGGGATGACCTTTTCCCCGAGGAGCCAGGCGTCCTGGTGTCGAGAGAGGAGCGGGGCCCCGAGCCTCTGCCGCCCGATGACCTGAACTCGGGGCGTTCCAGGAAGGGGTGCGCCGAGGAAGGTACCGCCGGTGACCCTGGGGGTGGGGTCGCCGGGGGTTTGAGGCCAGTTGGCGGCTCCGGACCAGCCCCCATCCTCTCGGTGGGGGAGGGGTCGGTGACCGAGGGCGACCTCCCGGAGGAGGGTTCGGGATCGGTGGCGGACACCGGGGACGAGGCGGACTCCGTCTGCAGTGACGTTTTTGAGTCCCAGGTGCCCCCCACCGATCTCCCCCTCATCCCCCTCGAGGAACTCCGGGAATTTGCCGAGGAAACTCGGGGTCGCCGGGATAGAGCCCAACTGGCGCTCGACCACTGGAGCTCCTTCGAAAAAGTGTACTGGTCGGCCCACGCTGCCCGCCAGGCGCCTGGGCTCGACATTAATGAGCGAAAGCGAGTCAGGAACTTCCTGGGGGCACTCCTGGTGAGGGTGAGGGACGTCAGTGCCCCTCCCTCGTCCTCCCTGTAAATATATATACAGGTTTGTTAGTTGTACTGGTGGTGGTTGCACAAAGCTTCCGACATGGAGACGACCTTAGCCAGCCTCAACATCAACGGCAGCAGGGAGTCGCAGCGCAGATTCTAGACCCTCTCAGTCCTTCGGGACGGGAGGTATGCGGTGTGCTTCCTGCAAGAAACCCACACTACCCCGGGAGACGAAGCCACCTGGCTCCTGGAGTGGCGAGGGGGGGTCTACATGAGTCACCCCACCCGCAGATCTGGCGGGGTGGCTATCCTGTTGGCCCCGCATTTTCAGCCGGAGATCTTGGGGGTCAGGGAGCCAGTGCCAGGCCATTTGCTTCACCTGACGGTTCGGCTGGGGGGGCGCGGTGCTTCACTTGGTGAACGTCTACGCTCCCCTGGCCGGGACGAGGCAAGCGTGCTTCTTCGAAGAAGTGTCCGCTCATCTCGCTTCCATCGACGAGAACCAGTGCGTCGTCCTCGGGGGAGATTTTAACTGCGTCCTCGAGGGGAGGGACCACGGCGTTGCCCGCACTGGCTGCGCGTCGGGGAAGAGGTTGGGGGACTTGGTCAAGTCCTTCGACCTGGTGGACGTCTGGCGGAATCTCCATCCCGACTCCATCGCCTTCACCTTCGTGAGGCCTGGGGTCGGAGCGTCCAGAATTGACCGCCTGTATGTTACGCGGGCGTACGCCTCCTGTTTTCAGAAGGCCTCCACGCGGCAGGTGTCGTGCACGGACCATCACCTGGTGTGGGCAGAACTCCTTCCATTCGGCGCCAGGCTCGGCTCCGCGTACTGACACTTTAACAACCTGCTGCTAGAGGACGAGCGGTTCCGGGACTCTTTTCGACGTTTCTGGGCCGGCTGGAGAAGGAAGCGGGGAAGCTTCTCCTCCCTGAGGCTATGGTGGGACGTGGGCAAGGCTCACGTCCGCGTCTTCTGTCAGGAGTACGCGAGGGGGTCGACGAAGAGGCGGAAATCCAGGATCGGGGAGTTGGAGAGGGAGTTGCTCGACCTGGAGTCACGCCTCGGTCAGCCCGACGCGGACCCGGCCCTGCGCGGGGCGTACGAAGAGAAGGCCGCGCTCCGGGACCTGCAGCTCGTCGGGGCTCAGGGCGTGTACGTGAGGTCGCGGATCCAGCTCCTCCAGGACCTGGACCGCGGCTTCCCCTTTTCTACTCGCTGGAAAAAAGGCGTGGCATTCGTCAGCAGCTCCTTGCGCTGCTGGCCGACGACGGGTCCCTCGTCTCGGATCCGGAGGGCATCAGGGCCCACGTCCGAAACTATTACACGGCTCTGTTCTCTCCGGATCCGTCCAGCGAGGATGCTCGCAGAGTTCTGTGGGAGGACCTGCCGCAGCTCAGCCCGGAGGACGCCGGAAGGCTCGACGCTCCCGTCACCTTAG
>NW_025202782.1:5201-8000 GCF_004010195.1 Chiloscyllium plagiosum
GGGTGTTTTCCTGTCTTCCTGGTGGTGGAAATTGAATAAAGATTGGTGCACTTTGTGTCTTTCACTGTGTCTCCCACCTGCACACACAAAAAAAAATAAACAGGAGTGTAGTGGAGTGCATCATTTCTCCCTCCAACTCTATTTTGATTTAGTCCCTACCCTCCCCTTCACTGTTTTGATCACACAGCACTGTCCTTTGATGTGAAGGGCAGTGCTTGTCACTGGCCACCCGGGTGGTTTCCTATCTTCCTGGTGGTGGAATTTGAATAAAGATTCGTGCACTTTTTTAAAAAAAAAGGAGAAAAAAAAAGAAAAATGTAAAGACTGTCAGAGGTTCTGCTCACTCTGAGAGCTTCCTCTGAGGGAGCTGGACCAGTGTGGGAAGGAGTCTCCTCTTGATTATTTCAGGAGAAGGGGGAACTGATTCTGGGACAGGCTGGCCCACAGCCAGTGCGAGAGGAGAGAAAGAAGGAGAGAAAAGGAGGAAGCAGAAGGAGGTGAGAGTTCTGAGGCCTGGGCCTGTGTCTGATGCTGCAGCCTCGGCCTTGCCTACAGCTGCCCCAGCTGCTGCTGCTGCTGCCTGAGGCCTACCTCTACGGCTGCTGCCAGAGCCTCACCCTGGTCAAGGGAGTGTTGCTGCTGCCTAGGGCCCACTCCCACTGCCTATCTCTGGGACCCCACCCGGACCTGCCTGGGGTCTGCCTCACTGCTGCTAGCTGGGACTCATCTTGGGCCCCTCCCAGGACTTCCACCACTGCTGCTGCTAGAGGCCCACCTCACTGCTGCTGCCCGGGACTCGCTTTGGGGCTGCCTGGGACTTGCCTTGGCGGCCCCCACCCCACCCCATCCCAACCCAACAGGCCTCCCTCCACCACTGCGCCCAGTGGCCTACCTGGGACTCACTTTGGTGCTGCCTGGGACTTGCCTTTGAACCCTCCTAGGACCTCCTCCACTGCTACTGTTGCCTGAGACCTGCCTCCACCACTGCTGCTGCCTGGGGCCTCTACTGGACTCCTGTCACACCTGGTTCCTGGGGCCTGATTCCACCAGTGACAGACAGGAAACGTATGGCGAGCCCAAAGACCGCAGGGCCCAGCCGCACCTACGCCAGAGTAGCCGCTGCTTTAGGCTCGGCTGCTCCAACCCCGGCTGCAACCCTGACCCCCCTTCAGGCACTTAACTAAACGCCTGGGGGTCAAGGCCTACCCCCACCCCAACATGACCATCGAGGCTTGCAGTAAGGCCATGGCTAGTGTGGTCGGCCTACTGGCCATCGTCACTGCGGCCAGGATGTATGGGAAGGCCTTATTTTTCCTCAAGACGAGCAGGTGGTCCACCTGGCCGTGGAGAGGGGGCTCACTGTGGGCAGGACACATCTGCCCATCGACCCTTTGGAGGTTACAGCCCAAAGGTTCGTGATTTCCAACGTCCCGCCCTTCATTGCCAGTGAGCTCCTTCTTCCCCACCTCAACACCTTGGGGGAGATCCGGTCGGGTGTCCAACCGCTCCTGCTCGGTCTCAAGGACTCTGCCCTCCAGCATATTTACTCCTTCCAATGCCAGGTGTTCATTTGCCTGGCCCGGGAGGAGGTCACCAAGGGCTCGTTTACCCTCCTCCGAGGGCGCAGCCTACCGCTTCTTCTGGACGGCGTGCATGGACCTGTGCCACGAGGTGGGGCATGTAAGAAAAAGCTGCCCCACCCAGAAGGCTGCCCAGCTCACCAACAGCTGAGGGTGGCACCACCACACCCATTCCCCCTCCCCCGAAGTCAACACCACAAGCCCCGGCAGCGGGGGCTAAGCCAGAGGTTTCCAATGCCTCAACTTCTGGCAGGGAGTGGGATGAGCGTACGGCTGGACAGAAGGCAGTAAAGAAGACCCAACGTGCCAGGCCTGCCCACGTGGAGACCACCTTGTCAACATCCCACACAGCAGACCCATGACCTGCCCCCACCCCAGCATGACAATGCCCCTGGGGTAGTGCCAGCGACGCCCCGGCGTGGGAATCGTGACCCCCAAACCCTCAAACCGTACCTGATCCCAGCCCTGCTGCAACCACTGACCCCACACCCAACCCCTGCCCCGTTACAGAAACCCCTGGGACTTCAATGCCTGCTCCTGGCGCTACAACACCTGGCCCAGGGATCCCTGAGCCCGAGCCCAGCCACACCCCTGCACCAACCTGTGGGAAACCACCGCTGCCTTCCCTCCTGCAGCAACTGTGTCTCTGAACCCAGGAGACAGAACTGGGCCCCTGCCCTCACCATCCTCATCATCCCCATCCCCATCCCCACCATCACCTGATAAACCAGGGGCAGAGCAGGAAGCAACACGGCTGACCCTCCCCACCCTGGCCACACCCCCTGCCTTCCCCCAGCCAATAGTATTCCGGCTGGGGGGAGGGACCTCGGGTCTCATGACCACCAATGCGGGTGGGGAGGGGAAGGCCCATAAGTTCCCCCCTGTCTCTCGGGGGAAGAGGTGCTAGCCCTTGGAGGGGAAAGACATCCTGGCATGTGCCGATGGTGCTGCCCCTCTCCAGGGGATGAGCCCACAGTGTCTCTTGCCTGTCCCGCACCGCGGCCTGACCTGCCCGAACCCCCTGGGGCTGCAGCAGAACCTTCTGACGCCATAATTCCACCGGCCCCTGGGGATGACTTTAAAAACCACACAGGTGCGGTGCGGGTGACAACAGTGAACTGTCTGCTGGGTCGTCGAGCAGTGGAGGGGAGGAAGGTGTTATCCTCACTCCTTCCTCCCAGACTGTTTTTCCAGGGGCCTTGGCCCTGAGGGAGGACCT
>NW_025202783.1:0-3029 GCF_004010195.1 Chiloscyllium plagiosum
TTAAAACCCCTTTCCACACTCTGTCCAAAGCCAAGAATTCCTTTTCCTTGAGATGTTAATCTTTCCTCTCTGATATAAATCTAAAGCTTTTCTCAAATAATTGGCCTCTCAAAAATAATGCTAAGAACAATTTAAGTTAATATTACAATATTATCAGATCTGAAACATACTGTACTGCCATAGCAATAGGCTTCTCACTTGTCAATACTGATAAATTAATGACTCTGGTTACTTTATTTGACACAAGACCCCTTGATATCCTCTCATTTATGTTGAACAATATTTGTAACATGGAAACGTTGTAAGTCTTTGCTGTACAAATGCTTAAACAATGAAAATATCTGACCAGTGAGAAGCAGGATCCCTCCTGATGGCATTGCTATAGTTATTAATAGCCTGCCTTGGAGTCCTGCTGCAGCAAGTGAGGTTTCATTATATGAGTTGTGAGTGTCTAGCATGATATGTATAATTCCTTATACATATCTTTCAGACTTAGTAGCAGAGTTAAATTTGTTTCAAATAAACTTGTCATGATTGGTATACAGTATTGCTTAATTTGTTTAGTAACTTAAGTACTATTATAATTTTCTGCAAATTTCACCTTTGGGTGAAAAGATTTCTCCTCAACTCCTCTTTAATCACTCAAACAAGTATTTTGAATCTGTGCCTCTGGTTATTGACTGCTCTGCTGAAGGGAATAGGTTATGTATTTAGGCCCCTCAAATTTATACACCTCAATTAAAACTCCAAGTTGTCTCTTCTGTTCCAAAGAAAATAACGCTAGTCTATTCAATTTTTCCTAATTGCTAAAATTCTCCATTGCTTCTAACGTTTGTAAATGTTTACTGTCCCCTCTTTAGTATGAATGCATCCTTGTAATACAGAGATTAGAGATGTACGCAATATTCCAGCTACAATCAAACAACAGTTCTAGCATAACTTCCCTGGTTTTATTCTGTAGGTCTTGCTAAGAAAGGAAGGTATCCTGTATGACTTCTTGGCCAGCTTACCTACCTATCCTATGACATTCAGATATTCTAAGTTCCCTCGCTTTCTTTGAACTTCTTTCAATCATATCGTTTATTCCCTTTCCTTATTTGTCTTCTCCAAATTCATTAATCCTCCAGATTGAATTCCATTTGCCAGTTTCTGTCCATTGATGATATCTTCTGTTCTGATGATATCTTCATGAAATGCAGTTATATGCTGAGTGGCATTGTGTAATATGGTTGGATACGTGTTCACTGTTGTTATTGTTGATACTGATCATGTTGGTGCAAAAAAAAAGAAAAAACTTAAGTTACAGTGTAAATGCAATTGAGAGTAAGCAGCAACCTGAAGTGATATGCTTTATAATAAACCATTCTAAGGTGCTGCACAGGAGCCAAATAAGCTAATTTTAGGGCTGATGACCAAAAACTTTATGAAAGAGATGCACTTTGTGGAGTGCCTTAAAGGAGTAAAATCAGGTCAGACAATGCATTTTAGGCATGAGGTCTTGTTTTGAATCTTTCTGTATCTTAATCTGGAGTCGAACGGGTTTTATTTCCAAAGTAGGAATCTATAAAGTGCCACATTGACTGATTGTCTACAAATCATGTGCTTTTTGTACAAAATAGGATGTATCTGCAAATGCAAATTTCTTATATGCACACACTCTCACACGCATACACTCACATACACTTTCTCAAGTACACACACACACGTGATCTCACTCTCTCATGCAAACATACATTGTCTCTCTGTCCCTCCCTACCTCCCTCCCTCACTCACATACACACGCGTACAAACTATGGGGTAAATTTGCATTTGCAGACACATTCTATTTTGTTCAGAAAGCACACAATTTGTAGACAGTCAGTCAGCATGCTTTATAAATTCCTACTTTGGAAATAAAGCCAGTTTAACTCCAGGTTAAGAGATAGACAGGCTCTAAACAAAACCTCACGCCTAAAATGCATTGTCTGACCTGAGATGTCACCTCTTTTGTACTGACAAAACCTAAGTTATTCTGGGGCAGCGACTTGAAAGAAATTCTGGGATTTGCAAATAATTAATCAAAACCTGTATCTCCATTCATTCTAACTGATTAAAGATTTAACAAATAAACCTGTTGGACTATAACTTGATATTGTGTGATTTTTGACATTATAGAGGGTGTAATAGCACCTTCATGTGACCATTTGGATATTCATGTGTATAAGCAAGGCAGAATAAACCAGTTTCAGTTCATATATTAGAACTCCAAGCACAAGCAGCAGTCTTTCCTGTCCTGTAAAGGTATTGAAGTCCAACATTGAATAGAGTTGTGAGTTCTTGAGCTGAACAAATTTGGTTGGAAAATCTTTCAGCAAACAAGCAGAGGAACTGTAAGGTACTGATTTGCTTAGAAATCTGGATACACTTGCTGTGTGCTTTGGTTGACAAAATGCAAAAATGGCTGCATCAAAATGTATTATTGGGCATTCTTGACTTAGAGTCTTTTGATGCATATTTAGAGCAGCTTCAGATATTATTCACTGCTAAATCTCTTTGTGAAGATCCTGATAATCGGGCTGTGAATCAAGCAGTGTGACAAAGGAAAAATGTGATCTTTTTTGACAGAAAGCAGAACTTAAAGTGTATGAAGTGCCCAAGTATTTTTTCACTCCTCATAAGCCAAAAAACAATGTGACTGTCAGAACTTTTGTATCAGCTTGTCCAACACTCAAATTTCCAGCTGTCAGGGCGAGTTAAACTCTTATTTTGGATCAAGAGACGGTTTTGCCCATTGAGGACATAGGAGAGTTTCTTTTGGTTTTGAAAAGGTGTGCATTCATTGTAATTTTGGAGATTTCCAAGCGCGATAAGAACAGGATAGATTTGTGTTCATTGATATAGTCAAAGTTGACTTCAGTATAGTTTGCCAAATAGCATTATCTATGGACATGACAAAGTGTGACTCAAGAGAAACAGGCAGTTATCAGCAGTTTTTCTTCATTCTACTCATGGAATATTGGGTTCTGACTAGGCCAGCATTTATTTCCCCT
>NW_025202783.1:6384-8000 GCF_004010195.1 Chiloscyllium plagiosum
AACCTGTCAATGCTGACCAGATATCCCAACCCAATCTAGTCCCACCTGCCAGCACTCGGCCCATATCCCTCTAAACCCTTCCTATTCATATACCCATCCAAATGCTCTTAAAAGTTGCAATTGTACCAGCCTCCACCACTTCCTCTGGCAGCTCAATCCATACACGTACCACCCTCTGTGTGAAAGAGTTGCCCCTTATATCTCTTTTATACCTTTCCCCTCTCACCCTAAACCTATGCCCTCTAGTTCTGGACTCCCTGACCCCAGGGTAAAGACTTGTCTATTTATCCTATCTATACCCCTCATAATTTTATAAACCTCTATAAGGTCACCCCTCAGCCTCCGATGCTCCAGGGAAAACTGCCCCAGCTTGTTCAGCCTCTCCGGAAAGCTCAAATCCCACAACCCTAGCAACATGCTTGTAAATCTTTTCTGAACCTGGGTTTAGATGGAGAGGAATTTGTTAAGTGTGTACAAGAACATTTTCTGATTCAGTATGTGGATGTACCTACTAGAGAAGATGCAAACCTCGACCTACTCTTGGGAAATAAGGCAGGGCAGGTGGCTGAGGTGTCAGTGGGGGCGCACTTTGGGGCCAGCAACCATAATTCTACTAGATTTAAAATAGTGATGGAAAAAGATAGTCCAGATCTAAAAGTTGAAGTTCTAAATTGGAGAAAGGCCAATTTTGACTGTATTAGGCTAAAACTTTCAAAAGCTGATTGGGGGCAGATTAGATTACCTTTTTAGATTAGATTACTTACAGTGTGGAAACAGGCCCTTCAGCCCAACAAGTCCACACCAACCCACCGAAGCGCAACCCACCCAGACCCATTCCCCTTCACCTAACACTACGGGCAATTTAACTTGGCCAATTCACCTAACCCACGCAGACACGGGGAGAACATGCAAACTCCACACAGAGAGTCGCCTGAGGCGGGAATTGAACCCGGGTCTCTGGCGGTGTGAGGCAGCAGTGCTAACCACTGTGCCACCGTGCTGCCCTCAAACTGAGTGATTTTTTTTTGCTCTGAAACAGTAGAGTTGATGTGGAATTCTCACTTTAAGCAGTGCTGGTTCACATCAATTAAACCTTCTGATAATTTGTCAACTCTCAAACTTTGATGACTGAGATTTCATGGAAAGAGAGGTGAGGCATGGCTATTAATTATGTGGCAGGTTCTCTCTAACTATCTGTTGGTTCAAATCTAATACATTTTACACCTACAAACTGGGTCCCAGGACCTCGTGCTCTTTGAAAGCTTTGTAGACTTGTTGGTGGAATCTTATAAGAGCCTGATTGAACAATGGGCTTTTAAAGATGGCACAGAAACAAAGGATGCTGGTCAATTTGCAAAATAACCAAGTAGTGGCAAGTTCTTCCAAGAATGGGGGGAGGTAAGATGAGGCTGGAATTAGACATGAGGGGTTCCATAGAAGTGCAATAGTCAGTTAATCAGTTGACTTCAGTAAGATATGATGAGAAGACTTGGTCCTTATAGCAAAAAAACCCTCCAAAATATGTAATGCAACTTGTACTTAGTCAAAAAAAAAGTAAGATTCAGCTCATTGTCCATATCAAGCAGTTTGTGGTTTTGGCAAATGCAACATTTCAG
>NW_025202784.1:0-2335 GCF_004010195.1 Chiloscyllium plagiosum
GTTCCCACTTTGTCCTCATACTCTTTGATCCCTTCAGCTCTAAGAACTCAATCTACCTCATCTTTGGAATTATTCAATATTTTGGCTTTAATCTCTTTCTGTAGCAGAGAATTCCACAGGCTCACAGCTCTTTGGGTGAAGGAATTTCTTCTAATCTGAGTCTTAAATGTCTTATCCTATATGCTTAAGCTATGACCACTGGTTCTGGATTCCCTGGCCATCAGGTATATCTATCTAGTTGTTTTAGGATGAAATGGGTTTTATGAGATTCCCCTCATTCTTCTAAACTGCAGTGACTATATTCCTAATTGATCCTGTCCCTCTTCAGATGTCAATCTCATCACTCCAGGAATCAATCTGGTAAACATTTGTTGCACTCCTTCCATATCTTGAAGATCCTTCCTCAGATATTCCTCAGACAAAACTGCGCAAACTACACCTGATGTGGTCTCGCCATGGACGTATATAATTGCAGCAAGACATCCCTGCTCCTGTACTCAAATCTTCTCGCTATGAAGGCAAACACGTTATTTGCATTCTTCATATCTGCTGCATCTGCATGCTTACTTTCACTGGCTGGTGTACAAAGATGTGCAGATGTCATTGCACATCCCCCCCCCCCTTCCCTTTTCCCAATCGATCATCATTCAGCTAACAATCTGCCTTTCTTTGTTTTTGTTACCCTGGTCATTTATTTACATTTTACTTCATCTGCCTTGCATTTGCCCACTCACTCAACTTGACTAAATCATTGTGAGGTATCTTTGCATCTTTCTCTCAGTCCACCTTTGCACCAGCTTTATGTCAGCTGCTAACCTGAAACTATTGCATTTAGATCCCTTATCTAAATCATTATAATATTGTGAGTAGCAATGATCCCTGTGGTACTCCACTAACCTGTGCCTGCCACTTGGAAAAAGACCTGCCTATTCCTAACCTTCCTTTCCTGTCTGCTACTAGTTCTCTTTCCTAGATTATCTAAAAGACTGCCACATCTAGTGGCAATCCACTTCTTGTAGCTATGAAAATCACTACTGTGCTCAATGCTATTGAAAGCGATCAAAAGTCCCACTGTCTGTTGCACATAACAATGTACAATATGGGACAGATGCATCATTTGCCAATGCAGCAGATTATATGAACATCCAATAATCATACTCCCCAGAATCAGAAAGTACTCAATTATATCTCTAGCTGACATCTCATAGGCACAAGGTGTCATCAATTGTGTGACAATACAAGCACTCTCAGATAAACATGAAGTATCAGCCCACAAAGGGTTTCAACATTGTGTTTAACTAGTCTGAAACCACAAGACGGTTACTAACATCCCTGCCAAGATTGTTAGGGAGTGCCTTTGATTCTTTTATGCTGCAACAATCCTGTCTAGGATGGCCTTCTTGTGGCTTGGGGGCCATTCCTCCATTTGCAAGAATCAATTTCTGCCAAATTGCAAATTTGCTCTGAATGACCCAGTAAAAGTCGAGCCTGAATTTTCCTGACCAATAATGCTGAAAAAGTTTGAGTTTACCTCTGAGTTATGATGGGAGAACAGAATAAGTTTTGCTCATTAAAAAGGAGAGACAAAAAGATGTTGAGCTACCTCTAAAGAGTCTTTCCTTTAGTGCAGGATAAAGACAAATGCAGCTGATACTAATGAAATATCTAAATATCAGATGATATGTGTATAGATATGTTTTAAATTTTCAGTTGGAAAACTCTTGAAAATTAAGATGTCTTTTATAATTCCTGCAGTTGACCCACAATGTGATGGTTGGCAAAATGGAGGTAAATTGAGAAGTTCTTTAAGATGACAATCAATCCACTGAACCCAAATAAATGAAATGAATGTGTGATGTGCAGAATGAAATGTTTGATTAGTAAAATGTGCCATCTTTGGGACACCAATAGTAAATAAGATTCTTTATATCTAAGATTAGAGCTAAGGTGATTAATTTGTGATTCATGATTATGGTCCATAAGGTCAAAATAATTATTGTAAAGTAATGTTGTAGATGAAGAGATGTGACTTTCATCAGTTTGTGATTATCATTTTTGCTGTGCAATTCTGTAATCTCTGGCCCTTAAATATGTCTTTCCTTTACCACTGCTGTCACAGGATGATTTGATATAGAAATGAACTCCAGATTAGAAAAAAAAGAGCAAAAAATAGACCAGATGGTCCCTTGCGTCTGTTTTGTCATTCATTAAGATCGTGGCTGATCTTCAAAAACAAATCCATTTTGCTGCAGGAACTTCAAACCCCTTGATTCCATAGATTTTAAGAATCCATTGATCCCAGTCTCAATGGTGCATCTACAGATACCTCAAGGGA
>NW_025202784.1:7256-8000 GCF_004010195.1 Chiloscyllium plagiosum
CCATGACAAGCAGACCAAACACAGCCAGAAGCCCTAGCCACCTTACCATACATCAAAGAAGTTTCAGAAATGACAGCCAGACTACTAAGACCCCTCGGAATCCTAGTAGCACACAAACCCACCAACACTCTCAAACAAAAACTAACAAACTTAAAAGACCCAGTACAACACCAACGTCATCTACAAAATTCCATGCAAGGACTGGGGTTCTGCTACCATACCTGCTGAATTTTTCCAGTATTTTCTCTTCATTTCTGATTTCCAGTATTTGTAATATTTTTGCTGCCCAAGGTTTTCTTGTCTTTGTGTCATTAAGTCTTGCATCCCTGGTGCCATTCTAATAAATTTCCACTGCACAATATCCAAATTGTTGACATTTCTTAAGTGTAGGAAAATTTAGGTGCCATACTCCAGGTTGAATCAACACCTTCATAAACGTCAATTATTTCAACAGTAAATATTACAGATGCTGAGGGTACACTGGTCAGGTTGCAGGTATGGAGAACAAATAGTTGAGAATTTCAGGCCATTGGTTTTGATGAAAAGGCTTTGGTCTAGAGTTTATTTTTCCATAGATGGTACCCAACCTGAGTATGTCCACTGTTTATTATAATTTACTTTTGCCTTTTTTGTCAAGGATATTTATTCATTTTGGAGGAAAGTTTAAAAAGTGACATTCCATGAGGATCAATGATGGGATCATTGTTATTTATTACTTACATTAAGGATTCACACTTGGGAATT
>NW_025202785.1:0-3607 GCF_004010195.1 Chiloscyllium plagiosum
AGACAGGCTATAATCCCTTTCTCATTGAAGTCCAATACGATAATCTTACAGATTGATATGCCTGATCTCAGTAGGTGTGCCATTCATAGCCGTATGCCAGGCACCTCTGAGAGCTAGGGACTGGATAACTTACATCTTTGGGGTGTATAAAACCTAAATAATGGAAATAATATATCCAGGCTTAACATATGGCAAACATGATTGCTAGCTTGTAAAGGACTGTCAAAAATGCTACTGAAGAGGAGGCAGCCAGCAGAGCAGCTCATAAAGAATTTTCAGCTACATAGCTCCAGAGCCAGTGTTAGTCCTGCAGAAAATCTAGCCTGCTGTGTTGGCAACTATGCAGGCATCTATATTTATCAATACAATCTCTCGCGTGGGTTAACATCCAAATGCTTTCCATAAACAGCATGTCTCACAAACATTAGCCATGTGTAATATACATGAAAAATACGTACCGGTATATGTCTGCTACCGAGGAAAAGATGTTGAGATTTTATTGGTGCTAAAATGCAAATTAGTAAGCTGCAATAACGTCAAACCCATTGCTTTATGCAGCCGGTTCAAGTCCAAGGATTCAAGGTTATCTTAGATTTATTATGATGTGGAGGTGCTGGTGTTGGACTGGGGTGGACAAAGTTAAAAATCACACAACACCAGATTATAGTCCAACTGGTTTATTTGGAAGCACTAGCTTTTGGAGCACTGCTCAGAGCCCATCAGATGTTTTTTAGTCAGATTAGCTAAATTGAAACTCTTGTTGTTGTGATGGTGTGTGAATTGATAACTTTAATGATTGATTGTTTAAATAGGAAGGCTTGTTTTAGCTGATTGTGGCCTTTGGAGGATACAAATATCTTAGGCAATATTGACATGTTATGGTAAGTAATGCCATTTGTAAACTGTTTTCAATCCAAGGGCGATCCAATTTTGTCCCATTTAGATTAGATTAAATTACAGAATGAATCATGGTTCATGTGCTGTAACTACAAGTCATATCACAGAAAATATAAAGAACAAGCCATCATTGTACGTTCACACTTTTATTATGTTGTACTGGAGCCTTTCTCCCATGAAGCAGGATTGAATGATAAAGTAGGTACAATGTATCTTGTGTCTGATGACTGTTGTAAACTTTGAAGTTTCTCTTCGTTTTAACTGAATTTGTAGACAAAATCAAAAGGAATTTGAGAATCATAAATTGAATTTTCAGATTTCTGGTGCTGACAGCAGTGTATTTCCCAAAGCTGGTTCCATTTATGTAGGAAGATTGCTGATGAACATTAATTGGCTCATCAATTTAAAGCTTAAAACTTGAATTGCTACTGGGTAGGTTGTAATCACCGTACTAAATCTAGTACCATGAAAGTCACAAGGAAATGGAAGCACATCTGGGAATTTTAACACAACCTTTTTCTCCACCGTTTTCTTAGACTCACTATCTTCCAAGCTCACCTCTGAGTTCCTGGGAAAATTCTCCCCTGGATTTTATATTAAGGGTCCACAATTAAAATGCACAAAAATATAGTGAAATAAATTGGGGGCCATATAGATAGCACCTGAAAACAGGCTTGGGGATGCATTATTAATCTGTGTTTAATGACTGAAATATTAGCACATTACAGTGATCCTTTATCAAGTTGTTAGCATATTATAATATAGCCAACAGTAAGCACAGTATCCAATGACTGCACATATCAGCGGGGGGTCCAAAGGTGTAATGTCCTAGCACAATTTAAAACTTGACTACATGTTAGCCTGTACCTGTAAAGAGGGAGGGGTGTACTGTGGCTGCAACAGGTTTTAGAAGTCATTCAGGAAGTGACTACCTGAGAAATCCTGAGGAACAGCTCAACATTGGAGAGAGAAGACTCAAGGTTATTTAACACTGAACTAGATGTCTTGATGGGTATGATGGGAAGGGAACAGAAAACTCCTATATATACTGAGGCAAGGAACTTCCCTAGAAACAATCAAAAGACAGTGGAAGCAGATAGTTGTGAAGGTCATTGCTAGGAATCAGGTCCCAACCACCTAAATGGACAACCACAGAGTTTCATTGGCTTCAGCAGTAGTCAAACTCACTGCATCTTCAATCACGATATACTACCAGCAACACCGCTAACCATAGCACTGCTTAATTCATTATTATCCCTTCACCAAACTAAAATCTCTAGTAATCACGTCTTAAATCTTACTTTGCCTCGCCTTAACAGTCAGAAGATCTGCAAACTTCTGGCAGCTTGTCAGCTATTCAATCCTGAGACTACAAAAAAGTGCAAGATGTTCAGACAGACTTCCGACTCTCTTACAGGACAATATGACATAGAACCAGAGACCACAGGATCTAACCCAAAAGGAACTGAGTTGCTTCATGTCCTAATCGCTGCTGAGCAGATGATGCTGGCCATTATTTGAACAATCATTGATGAAGCTAAGGCTAACAGCTGTTCTGAAACATGTAAAATGGAAAATTCGAATACATGACCCTCCTTTCCACAACACACTTGCTCTTCATTACAAAATCCCTTGTGATTTACCAGCTGAAAATGATGCATGTGTGTACTGCCTACTTCCTTAACTATAACCATTGATTTTCTCTTGTCAGTCACTAAAGAACCCTAACCTAGCAAACCAGAGCAGAAACACAAACAAGAAAGTGATGCTGATTGCATCATGTTACGTTATATTGAGGTTGTGTTCTGCAAACTAAGCCCCATCATTTGGGTAGTCGCACTAAATGTCAACAGTTTTTAAAGAATGCACAGTACCTCAATAGACTTGACTTTCAGACCAAGATAGATAGAAAGCATGAGTTGGGTTTCTGTACTTAACAAGAATTATTCTTTTTTATAATTACTTAGACTATAGCTAAAGGTACAAAGCATTGGTTTATATCAGTCCTAATTAAAACTACATTTGCCTACCACACACAAATAGGAAAAATAAATTATTGCAGAGATAGAAAAATCTGGAAAGTCAGTTCAGTGTTCTTTGCTTCCCAATTCCAATGTTGAGATGATCTTTCTTCTGCTAGCCAAACACTTGGTGTTCTGTTGTATTTCTCTGGAAGCCTCCACTGATTTGTAAGAAGTATAAAGTAATGAACTCACTTGGACAATGTCTGATTTATCAACTCAATAAAGTCACAGTCCAAAGCAAGTTGAAGAAAATGTGACTTTTTAAAAGTTTAAACAGTTTTTTTTAAATGCAGTTTTTGCTGGGGAGAACAACTGCACACATTTGTATCTCTCTCTCTCTCTCTCTGTGTCTCTCTCTGTGTCTCTGTAGCTTCACCTGTAAACAACTCCTCGGTCCTGATTGTTTGAACATTGCAGGAATCCACATCCACAAAAACAGAGTTCACAATACATATTAAATTCCATGCTGTTAAATTATGCAGCCAACCTGGTAAGTCTCTTTATTTACAAAAAAAAATCTTTCTCATTGCAGTCTACAGATTTTAAGGACAAAAATAAAATGTGTGATTCTTACAATTGAATATATTTGGAGTTGTCACACCATGGGGAGTTATGGGTCCATTCCCAGTCGCATTCTGGGGGGTTATGGGACCGTTCCCAGTCGCATGCATGGGGTTATGGGGCCA
>NW_025202785.1:3798-8000 GCF_004010195.1 Chiloscyllium plagiosum
GGCTGGGGGGTTATGGGACCATTCCCAGTCACACCCTGGGGGGTTATGGGGCTGCTCCCAGTCACACCCTGGGGGTTATGGGGCTGCTCCCAGTCACATGCTGGGGTGTTATGGGACCATTCCCAGTCACATGCTGGGGGGTTATGGGGCCATTACCAGTCACATGCTGGGGAGTTATGGGACCATTCCCAGTCACATGCTGGGTAGTTATGGGACCATTCCCAGTCACATGCTGGGGGGTTATAGGTCCATTCCCAGTCACACCCTGGGGCGTTATGGGACCGTCCCAGTCGCATGCATGGGGTTATGGGACCATTCCCAGTCACATGCTGGGGAGTTATGGGTCCATTCCCAGTCACACCCTGGGTCGTTATGGGACCGTTCCCAGTCGCATGCATGGGGTTATGGGACTGTTCCCAGCCACATGCTGGGGGGTTATGGAGCCATTCCCAGTCACACCATGGGGAGTTATGGGTCCATTCCCAGTCGCATTCTGGGGGGTTGTGGGACCGTTCCCAGTCACACCCTGGGGAGTTATGGGGCTGCTCCCAGTCACACGCTGGGGAGTAATGGTGCTGCTCGCAGTCACACACTGGGGAGTTATTGGAACATTCCCAGTCACAAGCTGGGGGGTTATAGGTCCATTCCCAGTCACACCCTGGGGCGTTATGGGACCGTTCCCAGTCGCATGCATGGGATTATGGGACCATTCCCAGTCACATGCTGGGGAGTTAGGGGCCATTACCAGTCACACCCTGGGGGGTTATGGGACCGTTCCCAGTCGCATGCATGGGGTTATGGGACTGTTCCCAGCCACATGCTGGGGAGTCATGGGGCTGTTCCCAGTCACACTCTGGGGGGTTATGGAGCCATTCCCAGTCACACCATGGGGAGTTATGGGTCCATTCCCAGTCACAGGCTGGGGGGTTATGGGGCTGCTCCCAGTCACATGCTGGGGGGTTATGGGACCATTCCCAGTCACATGCTGGGGGGTTATGGGGCCATTACCAGTCACACCCTGGGGGGTTATGGGGCCATTCCCAGTCACATGCTGGGGAGTTATGGGACCATTCCCAGTCACATGCTGGGGTGTTATAGGTCCATTCCCAGTCACAGGCTGGGGGGTTATGGGACCGTTCCCAGTTGCATGCTGGGGGGTTATGGGGCTGCTCCCAGTCACATGCTGGGGAGTAATGGGACCATTCCCAGTCACATTCTGGGGGGTTATGGGGCCTTCCCAGTCACGTGCTGGGGAGTTATGGGGCTGCTCCCAGTCACACGCTGGGGGGTTATGGGGCCACTCCCAGTCACACCCTGGAGTCACATGCTGGGGGGTTATGGAGCCATTCCCAGTCACACCATGGGGAGTTATGGGTCCATTCCCAGTCGCAGTCTGGGGGGTTATGGGACTGTTCCCAGTCACACCCTGGGGAGTTATGGGACCATTCCCAGTCACACGCTGGGGAGTTATGGTGCTGCTCGCAGTCACACACTGGGGAGTTATGGGAACATTCCCAGTCACATGCTGGAGGGTTATAGGGACATTCCCAGTCGCATTCTAGGTGGTTATGGGACCGTTCCCAGTCACATGCTGGGGAGTCATGGGGCTGCTCGCAGTCACACCCAGGGGAGTTATGGGAACATTCCCAGTCACATGATGGGGGGGTTATGGGGCCATTCCCAGTCACATGCTAGGGTGTTATGGGGCCATTCCCAGTCACACCCTGGTGGGTTATGGGTCCATTCCCAGTCACAACCTGGGGAGTTATGGGTCCATTCCCAGTCACACCCTGGGGAGTTATGGGTCCATTCTCAGTCACACGCTGGGGAGTTATGGGACCGTTCCTAGTCACATGCTGGGGAGTTATGGGGCTGTTCCCAGTCAAATGCTGGGCGTTTATAGGGCAGTTCCCAGTCACACTCTGGGGGGTTATTGGACCGTTCCCAGTCACACCCTGGGGTGTTATGGGACCGTTCCCAGTCACATGCTGGGGGTTTATGGGGCCATTCACAATCACACCCTGGGGGGTTATGGGACCATTCCCAGTCACATGCTGGGGGGTTATGGGGCCATTCCCAGTCACACCCTGGGGGGTTATGGGACCATTCCCAGTCACATGCTGGGGGGTTATAGGTCCATTCCCAGTCACACCCTGGGGCGTTATGGGACTGTTCCCAGTCGCATGCATGGGGTTATGGGACTGTTCCCAGCCACATGCTGGGGAGTCATGGGGCTGTTCCCAGTCACATGCTGGGGGGTTATAGGTCCATTCCCAGTCACACCCAGGGGCGTTATGGGACCGTTCCCAGTCGCATGCATGGGGTTATGGGACCGTTCCCAGTCACATGCTGGGGAGTCATGGGGCTGTTCCCAGTCACATGCTGGGAGGTTATGGAGCCATTCCCAGTCACACCATGGGGAGTTATGGGTCCATTCCCAGTCACAGGCTGGGGGGTTATGGGACCATTCCCACTCACATGCTTGAAGGTTATGGGGCCATTCCAAGTCACACGCTGGGGAGTTATGGGACTGTTCCCAGTCACATGCTGGAGAGTTATGGGGCTGTCCCAGTCACACGCTGGGGTGTTATGGGACCATTCCCACTCACATGCTTGAAGGTTATGGGGCCATTCCCAGTCACACGCTGGGGAGTTATGGGACTGTTCCCAGTCACATGCTGGAGAGTTATGGGCTGCTCCCAATCACACGCTGGGGAGAAATGGGACCATTCCCAGTCACACTCTAGGGGGTTATGGGGCCATTCCCACTCACACCCTGGGGAGTTATGGGTCCATTCCCAGTCAAACCCTGTGGAGTTATGGGGCCATTCCCAGTCACACGCTGGGGAGTTATGGGACGATTCACAGTCACATGCTTGGGGGTTATTTGGCCATTCCCAGTCACACCCTGGTGTGTTATGGGACTGTTCCCAGTCACATGCTGGGGAGTTATGGGCTGCTCCCAATCACACGCTGGGGAGTAACGGGACCATTCCCAATCACATGCTGGGGGATTATGGGGCCTTCCCAGTCACGTGCTGGGGAGTTATGGGGCTGCTCCCAGTCACACGCTGGGGGGTTATGGGACCATTCCCAGTCACATGCTGGGGGGTTATGGGGCCATTACCAGTCACACCCTGGGGGGTTATGGGACCATTCCCAGTCACATGCTGGGGAGTTATAGGACCATTCCCAGTCACATGCTGGAGGGTTATTGGTCCATTCCCAGTCACACCCTGGGGCGTTATGGGACCGTTCCCAGTCGCATGCATCGGGTTATGGGACGGTTCCCAGTCACATGCTGGGGAGTCATGGAGCTTTTCCCAGTCACATGCTGGGAGGTTATGGAGCCACTTCCAGTCACACCATGGGGAGTTATGGGTCCATTCCCAATCACAAGCTGGGGGGTTTTGGGACCGTTCGCAGTCACATGCTGGGCGAGTATGGGGCGATTTCCAGTCACATCCTGGGGTGTTATGGGACCGTTCGCAGTCACATGCTGGGGAGTTATGGGGCTGTCCCAGTCACACGCTGGGGTGTTATGGGACCATTCCCACACACATACTTGGGGGTTATGGGGCCATTCCCAGTCACACGCTGGGGTGTTATGGGACCATTCCCACTCACATGCTTGGGGGTTATGGGGCCATTCCCAGTCACACGCTGGGGAGTTATGGGACTGTTCCCAGTCACATGCTGGAGAGTTATGGGCTGCTCCCAATCACACGCTGGGGAGTAATGGAACCATTCCCAGTCACACTCTAGGGGGTTATGGGACCATTCCCACTCACACCCTGGGGGATTATGGGACCATTCTCAGTCACATGCTGGGGAGTCATGGGGCTGTTCCCAGTCAAATGCTGGGCGTTTATAGGGCCATTCCCAGTCACACTCTGGGGGGTTATTGGACCGTTCCCAGTCACACCCTGGGGTGTTATGGGACCGTTCCCAGTCACATGCTCGGGGTTTATAGGGCCATTCACAATCACACCCCGGGGGGTTATGGGGCTGCTCCCAGTCACACGCTGGGGCGTATTGGGCTGCTCCCACTCACACGCTGGGGAGTTATGGGACCGTTCCCAGTCACATGCTGGAGGGTTATGGGGCCATTCCTATTCACACCCTGGGGAGTTATAGGGCAGCTCCCAATCACACGCAGGGGAGCTATGGGGCCATTCCCAGTCACACCCTGGGGCGTTATG
>NW_025202786.1:0-8000 GCF_004010195.1 Chiloscyllium plagiosum
ATATGATGCAGTGGACTCCAGTCCTTGATCTCACTGGGGTCCTCAAGAGTCAGAGCAAGGTCACTTTAACATTTGATCAGCTGTCTCCTCTATCATTTTCAGACCTTCCCTCGATGGGCAGGACAGGGAATAGGGGATTGGTTGGCTGTCTAAGAGGGTTGGAGGCAGAAAAATGGGACAAATCTTTACAGGGGGATCTTTGGTCCTTCTGCTTGAGGGTCCAAGGTTGGAAACCCCTACTGGACTCCACATGGACTCCTTGGCTCATCTATACCCCGACCCATTGGAAGACTGAAACAAGAATAGGCAACTCAGCCCATCAAGTCTGCTGGGCTATTTAGTACAATCATGGCTGATTGAACAATTCAATCCATGTACTCCTAGTATCCCCATAACTCTTGGCTAATCAGAAATCTATAAATCTCTACTTTACACATATTTAAGGAATGAGCTTTCATAGCTCTCTGGGGCAGAAAATCCCATAGATCCACAATCCTCTGAGTTAAACATGTTTACCTTGTCTAAATAGCATCACACTTCTGTTTAAATTGCAGCTCTTGGTTCTCGACACCCCAACCGAGGGAACCAGCTCTACTCTTAAGTCTATCGTAAGTTTCAATGAGATTGCCTCTCATTCTTTGAATGCTGACATTTTGCCCTCAAGGCAGAAAGGGAGGCATAGTCTCACTGGGACCATCGAGTGAAATCTCTCCCTTTCTTCTGTCACTTTCAATGTCTTGGGCAATTTTCAGAGTGAATGGAGAGTCCAACAGTCTGAGGCCCAATTGGATGAGGTGTTAGGGATTTGAACAAGAGTTATGACCTTTCTGCCTTCTGCCAGATGAGCCTATTTCATCCACATTTACATCTGTGCCCTGTTATATCCAAAGAGTGATAAGATCATAGCCTTTTTTTAGCCTCACATGTAGTCACCTACCTGTAAATTGCTGACCTCGTTCAACCTTGCCAGCAGCCCTTTGAGTACTGTGAGTTCTCAAATTGATACTGGGACTTGGAGGATAGATGGGGGTGAGAACGTCATAGCTAAAGGCCTCATTTTAACTGTTGTTACTTGTTCCATTCCAGACATGATCACTCACAAGGGAGCTCAGCTCAAAATAATACGTTTTGTGTCCCAGTCCCACACAAGCCTTTGTTGAAAAGCCCTTGTCCTTCCCATCTTTTGGGCGCAACAATGCAGGAGGACTGTATTCAGGAAGTAATGCAAGAGGACTGTGTTTAGGGAGCATTTAGCAGGACTGTGTTAGGGCAGCAATGCAGGAGGACTGTACTAGGGGAGTAATGAAGGAAGACTATGTTTGGAGAGTAATTCAGGAGGACTGTGCGAGGACAGTAATGCAGAGGGACTGTGCTAGAGGAGTAATGCAGAGGGACTGTGCTAGGGGAGTAATGCAGGAGGACTGTGCTAAGGGAGTAATGCAGGAGGACTGTGCTAAGGGAGTAATGCAGGAAGACTGTGTTGGGAGAGTAATGCAGGAGGACTGTGCTAGGGGAGTGATGCAGTGGACTATGCTAGGGGAGTAATGCAGGAGGACTGTGCTAGAGGAGTAATGCAGGGGGACTGTGCGAGGGGAGTAATGCAGGAGGAGTGTGTTTGGAGAGTAATGCAGGAGGACTGTGTTTGTAGAGTAATGAAGGAAGACTGTGCTTGGAGAGTAATGCAGGAGGACTGTGCTAGCGGAGTAATGCAGGAGGACTGTGTGAGGGCAGTAATGCCAAGGGACTGTGCTAGGGGAGTAATGCAGGAGGACTGTGCTAGCGGAGTAATGCAGGAGGACTGTGTGAGGGCAGTAATGCCAAGGGACTGTGCTAGGGGAGTAATGCAGGAGGACTGTGCTAGCGGAGTAATGCAGGAGGACTGTGTGAGGGCAGTAATGCCAAGGGACTGTGCTAGGGGAGTAATGCAGGAGGACTGTGCTAGAGGAGTAATGCAGGGGGACTGTGCGAGGGGAGTAATGCAGGAGGAGTGTGTTTGGAGAGTAATGCAGGAGGACTGTGTTAGGGGAGTAATGCAAGAGGATTGTGCTAGGAGGGTAATGTAGGTGGTCTGTGTTTGGAGAGTAATGCAGGAGGACTGTGCTAGCGGAGTAATGCAGGAGGACTGTGTGAGGGCAGTAATGCCAAGGGACTGTGCTAGGGGAGTAATGCAGGAGGACTGTGCTAGCGGAGTAATGCAGGAGGACTGTGTGAGGGCAGTAATGCCAAGGGACTGTGCTAGGGGAGTAATGCAGGAGGACTGTGCTAGAGGAGTAATGCAGGGGGACTGTGCGAGGGGAGTAATGCAGGAGGAGTGTGTTTGGAGAGTAATGCAGGAGGACTGTGCTAGCGGAGTAATGCAGGAGGACTGTGTGAGGGCAGTAATGCCAAGGGACTGTGCTAGGGGAGTAATGCAGGAGGACTGTGCTAGCGGAGTAATGCAGGAGGACTGTGTGAGGGCAGTAATGCCAAGGGACTGTGCTAGGGGAGTAATGCAGGAGGACTGTGCTAGCGGAGTAATGCAGGAGGACTGTGTGAGGGCAGTAATGCCAAGGGACTGTGCTAGGGGAGTAATGCAGGAGGACTGTGCTAGAGGAGTAATGCAGGGGGACTGTGCGAGGGGAGTAATGCAGGAGGAGTGTGTTTGGAGAGTAATGCAGGAGGACTGTGTTAGGGGAGTAATGCAAGAGGATTGTGCTAGGAGGGTAATGTAGGTGGTCTGTGTTTGGAGAGTAATGCAGGAGGACTGTGCTAGCGGAGTAATGCAGGAGGACTGTGTGAGGGCAGTAATGCCAAGGGACTGTGCTAGGGGAGTAATGCAGGAGGACTGTGCTAGCGGAGTAATGCAGGAGGACTGTGTGAGGGCAGTAATGCCAAGGGACTGTGCTAGGGGAGTAATGCAGGAGGACTGTGCTAGAGGAGTAATGCAGGGGGACTGTGCGAGGGGAGTAATGCAGGAGGAGTGTGTTTGGAGAGTAATGCAGGAGGACTGTGCTAGCGGAGTAATGCAGGAGGACTGTGTGAGGGCAGTAATGCCAAGGGACTGTGCTAGGGGAGTAATGCAGGAGGACTGTGCTAGCGGAGTAATGCAGGAGGACTGTGTGAGGGCAGTAATGCCAAGGGACTGTGCTAGGGGAGTAATGCAGGAGGACTGTGCTAGCGGAGTAATGCAGGAGGACTGTGTGAGGGCAGTAATGCCAAGGGACTGTGCTAGGGGAGTAATGCAGGAGGACTGTGCTAGAGGAGTAATGCAGGGGGACTGTGCGAGGGGAGTAATGCAGGAGGAGTGTGTTTGGAGAGTAATGCAGGAGGACTGTGTTAGGGGAGTAATGCAAGAGGATTGTGCTAGGAGGGTAATGTAGGTGGTCTGTGTTTGGAGAGTAATGCAGGAGGACTGTGCTAGCGGAGTAATGCAGGAGGACTGTGTGAGGGCAGTAATGCCAAGGGACTGTGCTAGGGGAGTAATGCAGGAGGACTGTGCTAGCGGAGTAATGCAGGAGGACTGTGTGAGGGCAGTAATGCCAAGGGACTGTGCTAGGGGAGTAATGCAGGAGGACTGTGCTAGAGGAGTAATGCAGGGGGACTGTGCGAGGGGAGTAATGCAGGAGGAGTGTGTTTGGAGAGTAATGCAGGAGGACTGTGCTAGCGGAGTAATGCAGGAGGACTGTGTGAGGGCAGTAATGCCAAGGGACTGTGCTAGGGGAGTAATGCAGGAGGACTGTGCTAGCGGAGTAATGCAGGAGGACTGTGTGAGGGCAGTAATGCCAAGGGACTGTGCTAGGGGAGTAATGCAGGAGGACTGTGCTAGCGGAGTAATGCAGGAGGACTGTGTGAGGGCAGTAATGCCAAGGGACTGTGCTAGGGGAGTAATGCAGGAGGACTGTGCTAGAGGAGTAATGCAGGGGGACTGTGCGAGGGGAGTAATGCAGGAGGAGTGTGTTTGGAGAGTAATGCAGGAGGACTGTGTTAGGGGAGTAATGCAAGAGGATTGTGCTAGGAGGGTAATGTAGGTGGTCTGTGTTTGGAGAGTAATGCAGGAGGACTGTGCTAGCGGAGTAATGCAGGAGGACTGTGTGAGGGCAGTAATGCCAAGGGACTGTGCTAGGGGAGTAATGCAGGAGGACTGTGCTAGCGGAGTAATGCAGGAGGACTGTGTGAGGGCAGTAATGCCAAGGGACTGTGCTAGGGGAGTAATGCAGGAGGACTGTGCTAGAGGAGTAATGCAGGGGGACTGTGCGAGGGGAGTAATGCAGGAGGAGTGTGTTTGGAGAGTAATGCAGGAGGACTGTGCTAGCGGAGTAATGCAGGAGGACTGTGTGAGGGCAGTAATGCCAAGGGACTGTGCTAGGGGAGTAATGCAGGAGGACTGTGCTAGCGGAGTAATGCAGGAGGACTGTGTGAGGGCAGTAATGCCAAGGGACTGTGCTAGGGGAGTAATGCAGGAGGACTGTGCTAGCGGAGTAATGCAGGAGGACTGTGTGAGGGCAGTAATGCCAAGGGACTGTGCTAGGGGAGTAATGCAGGAGGACTGTGCTAGAGGAGTAATGCAGGGGGACTGTGCGAGGGGAGTAATGCAGGAGGAGTGTGTTTGGAGAGTAATGCAGGAGGACTGTGTTAGGGGAGTAATGCAAGAGGATTGTGCTAGGAGGGTAATGTAGGTGGTCTGTGTTTGGAGAGTAATGCAGGAGGACTGTGCTAGCGGAGTAATGCAGGAGGACTGTGTGAGGGCAGTAATGCCAAGGGACTGTGCTAGGGGAGTAATGCAGGAGGACTGTGCTAGCGGAGTAATGCAGGAGGACTGTGTGAGGGCAGTAATGCCAAGGGACTGTGCTAGGGGAGTAATGCAGGAGGACTGTGCTAGAGGAGTAATGCAGGGGGACTGTGCGAGGGGAGTAATGCAGGAGGAGTGTGTTTGGAGAGTAATGCAGGAGGACTGTGCTAGCGGAGTAATGCAGGAGGACTGTGTGAGGGCAGTAATGCCAAGGGACTGTGCTAGGGGAGTAATGCAGGAGGACTGTGCTAGCGGAGTAATGCAGGAGGACTGTGTGAGGGCAGTAATGCCAAGGGACTGTGCTAGGGGAGTAATGCAGGAGGACTGTGCTAGCGGAGTAATGCAGGAGGACTGTGTGAGGGCAGTAATGCCAAGGGACTGTGCTAGGGGAGTAATGCAGGAGGACTGTGCTAGAGGAGTAATGCAGGGGGACTGTGCGAGGGGAGTAATGCAGGAGGAGTGTGTTTGGAGAGTAATGCAGGAGGACTGTGTTAGGGGAGTAATGCAAGAGGATTGTGCTAGGAGGGTAATGTAGGTGGTCTGTGTTTGGAGAGTAATGCAGGAGGACTGTGCTAGCGGAGTAATGCAGGAGGACTGTGTGAGGGCAGTAATGCCAAGGGACTGTGCTAGGGGAGTAATGCAGGAGGACTGTGCTAGCGGAGTAATGCAGGAGGACTGTGTGAGGGCAGTAATGCCAAGGGACTGTGCTAGGGGAGTAATGCAGGAGGACTGTGCTAGAGGAGTAATGCAGGGGGACTGTGCGAGGGGAGTAATGCAGGAGGAGTGTGTTTGGAGAGTAATGCAGGAGGACTGTGCTAGCGGAGTAATGCAGGAGGACTGTGTGAGGGCAGTAATGCCAAGGGACTGTGCTAGGGGAGTAATGCAGGAGGACTGTGCTAGCGGAGTAATGCAGGAGGACTGTGTGAGGGCAGTAATGCCAAGGGACTGTGCTAGGGGAGTAATGCAGGAGGACTGTGCTAGCGGAGTAATGCAGGAGGACTGTGTGAGGGCAGTAATGCCAAGGGACTGTGCTAGGGGAGTAATGCAGGAGGACTGTGCTAGAGGAGTAATGCAGGGGGACTGTGCGAGGGGAGTAATGCAGGAGGAGTGTGTTTGGAGAGTAATGCAGGAGGACTGTGTTAGGGGAGTAATGCAAGAGGATTGTGCTAGGAGGGTAATGTAGGTGGTCTGTGTTTGGAGAGTAATGCAGGAGGACTGTGCTAGCGGAGTAATGCAGGAGGACTGTGTGAGGGCAGTAATGCCAAGGGACTGTGCTAGGGGAGTAATGCAGGAGGACTGTGCTAGCGGAGTAATGCAGGAGGACTGTGTGAGGGCAGTAATGCCAAGGGACTGTGCTAGGGGAGTAATGCAGGAGGACTGTGCTAGAGGAGTAATGCAGGGGGACTGTGCGAGGGGAGTAATGCAGGAGGAGTGTGTTTGGAGAGTAATGCAGGAGGACTGTGCTAGCGGAGTAATGCAGGAGGACTGTGTGAGGGCAGTAATGCCAAGGGACTGTGCTAGGGGAGTAATGCAGGAGGACTGTGCTAGCGGAGTAATGCAGGAGGACTGTGTGAGGGCAGTAATGCCAAGGGACTGTGCTAGGGGAGTAATGCAGGAGGACTGTGCTAGCGGAGTAATGCAGGAGGACTGTGTGAGGGCAGTAATGCCAAGGGACTGTGCTAGGGGAGTAATGCAGGAGGACTGTGCTAGAGGAGTAATGCAGGGGGACTGTGCGAGGGGAGTAATGCAGGAGGAGTGTGTTTGGAGAGTAATGCAGGAGGACTGTGTTAGGGGAGTAATGCAAGAGGATTGTGCTAGGAGGGTAATGTAGGTGGTCTGTGTTTGGAGAGTAATGCAGGAGGACTGTGCTAGCGGAGTAATGCAGGAGGACTGTGTGAGGGCAGTAATGCCAAGGGACTGTGCTAGGGGAGTAATGCAGGAGGACTGTGCTAGCGGAGTAATGCAGGAGGACTGTGTGAGGGCAGTAATGCCAAGGGACTGTGCTAGGGGAGTAATGCAGGAGGACTGTGCTAGAGGAGTAATGCAGGGGGACTGTGCGAGGGGAGTAATGCAGGAGGAGTGTGTTTGGAGAGTAATGCAGGAGGACTGTGCTAGCGGAGTAATGCAGGAGGACTGTGTGAGGGCAGTAATGCCAAGGGACTGTGCTAGGGGAGTAATGCAGGAGGACTGTGCTAGCGGAGTAATGCAGGAGGACTGTGTGAGGGCAGTAATGCCAAGGGACTGTGCTAGGGGAGTAATGCAGGAGGACTGTGCTAGCGGAGTAATGCAGGAGGACTGTGTGAGGGCAGTAATGCCAAGGGACTGTGCTAGGGGAGTAATGCGTCTCAACAGATCGGTCTCAACCTTCTAAACTCAAGTTATACAAGCCGAGTAGCTCCAATATTTCAGCGGAAGATAGTCCCGCCATTCCGGGAATTGACCTCTTGACCCTACGCTGCACGCCCGCAATAGCCAGAATATCTTTCCTCAAATTTGGAGACCAAAATTGCGCACAATATTCCAGGTGCGGTCTCACCAGGGCCCTGTACATCTGCAGAAGGACCTCTTTGCTTCTATAATCAATTCCTATTATTATGAAGGCCAGCATGCTATTAGCTTTCTTCACTACCTGATGTACCTGCGTGCTTGCTTTAATTGACTGATGTACAAGAACACCTAGATCTCGTTATACTGTCCCTGTACCTAAATTGAACCCATTTAGGTAGTAATCTGCCTTGCTGCTCTTGCCACCAAAGTGGATAACCACACATTTATCCAGATTAAACTGCATTTTCCATTCATCCATCCACTTACCTAGTCTGTCCAGGTCACCCTGTATTCTCGTAACATCCTCTTCACATTTCATCCTGCCACCCAGCTTTGTGTCATCAGCAAATTTTCTAATTTTACTTTTAATACCTTTATCTATATCATTAATGCACATTGAAAAACGCAGCGGTCCCAGTACTGAATCCTGCGGCACACCACTGGTCACTGACTGCCATTCCGAAAGGGAGCCGTTTATCACTACTCTTTGTTTCCTGTCAGCCAACCAATTTTCAATCCAAGTCAGTAATTTGCCCCTAATACCATCTGCCCTATTTTTGCACACTAACCTCCTATGTGGGACTTTATCAAAGGCTTTCTGAAAGTCCAGGTACACTACGTCCACTGGATCTCCCTTGTCCATCTTCAGAGTTGCGTCCTCAAAAAATTCCAGAAGATTAGTCTA
>NW_025202787.1:0-1650 GCF_004010195.1 Chiloscyllium plagiosum
GGAGCCGGTTAGTTCCATTGGCTAGATAGCTACCATGTGATTCCAAATAATGCCAACAGTGCAGGTTTGATTCCCATTCTGGCTGTGTCAGACTTGGGACCTGCCCCCTGATAGTGAAAAACCAACAGCAAACCCCCATGGGCAAAACCTATACAGCAAAAACAAACATCAGACATGAGCCAAACACACATACTATACTGAGCTATTCAGGTTCCCTCTTAACTTTAGATACTGTCATCAAAATTCCTCACTTCTGGCTCTTCTCTTCACTATGATATTTATGAAGTTTGTATCAAATTTCTACTCATGTCATAATTAAACCATAGATCGAAGAGTGTGGTGCTGGAAAAGCACAGCAGGTCAGGCAGTCTCTGAGGAGCAGGAGAGTTGACATTTCTGGCATAAGCTCTTCATCAGGAATGAGGCTTGTGGGCAAAGGGAGTTGAGAGATAAATGGGAGTGGTGGTGGGGTGGGGGGTGGGGGTGGGGAATGGGGAAACTGGTGAAATCCACATTGATCCCGTGTGGTTGGAGGGTCCCAAGGTGGAAGGTGAGATGTTCTTCCTCTAGGTATTGGGTGGTTAGGGTTTGGTGATGGAGGAGGCCCAGGATCTGCATGTCATTGGCGGAGTGGGAGGGGGAGTTTAAGTGTTCAGCCACAGGACGGTGGTGTTGGTTACTGTGGGTATCAGAGTCCAAGAGTGTGGTGCTGGAAAAGCAGGGCCAGTCAGGCTGCATTCAAGGAACAAGAGGGTCAATGTTTTGGGCATAAGCCCTTCATCAGAAATAAGGCTTGGGGATCAAGGGGGCTGACAGATTAAGCATCTGTAGCCCTCACTTTCTCCTGGTTGATTAAACCATAGATCTCCAGATGTGATTGAACTATCAGCTTTAAGCAAAATAAATAAAATTTACAATAAATTTAAAGTGTCTTTAGATGCAGACATATCACAGTGGGAAAGTATTATATAGTGGAGCATTATGTTTGAATTTGACAAGATTGACTCAACAAGTAGTGTGCCAATTAGTGGTAGATGTGGTTGATTTTTTTTCCATGTGAGTATCCGGATAAGAAGCTCTCTCAGTATTGCAGGAAAGAGAATGAGGAATTCAATGAGTTTCTGTGGCTTTCCTGAGTAAAGTATTTCCCCTTTCTTATAAGTAACTATAGCTAAACCACGAGTCCTTTCAGCCAACATGGTCAGGGCGCATTTTTCGACAATTCTCATCACTTTCTCCTAAAAGACACTAACCGGGAGTAGTAGGGGTTCCCAGGGGTCAGGGGCAACTGGAAGAAGCTACTTTCAGGATTTCTTGCAAGTAATCCAGGACACGTATGATTTCTGAGCTAATTGGTGGTCTTTACAGTCAAATTTCCTCTGGACCCAGAGTTAAACAACTAACAGCCATGGTTCACTGGAAAAAAGCCTCCACTGGCTCACTGGATAATGATACTGGTTTACTGAATAACAGCTTCCACTGCTTAATTTAATAATAACCACCAGTGTCTCCCTTGATAACAACCTCCAATAGTTCTCTGGACTGGATCACTGAATAATGGCTTGCAAGGGCAGGTCTGAAGACCTCCTCGTGGGTCTGCTCCTGGGCCTGGCCAAACTGGCCATCAACAGGTCCAGGCAGCGGGCCGTG
>NW_025202787.1:6512-8000 GCF_004010195.1 Chiloscyllium plagiosum
CCGGCCCTCTCCCTCCAGTCCACACCGGCCCTCTCCCTCCAGTCCACACCGGCCCTCTCCCTCCAGTCCACACCGGCCCTCTCCTACTGTCCACACCGGCCTTGTCCTCCAGTCCACACCGGCCGTCTCCTCCAACACCACACCGGCCCTCTCCCTCCATCACCACACCGGCCCGCTCCCTCCATCACCACACTGGCCCTCTCCCTCCATCACCACACCAGCGCTCTCCTCCAACACCACACCCGCTCTCCTTCCAGCACCACACCGGCCCTCTACCCCAGCACCACACCAGCCCTCTCCTCCAGCCCACACCAGCCCTCTCTCTACAATCCACACCGGCCCTCTCCTCCAGTGCACAGTGGCCCTCTAGTCCAGTCCACACTGGCCCTCTCCCTCCAGTCCACGCCGGCCCTCTCCCTCCAGTCCACGCCGGCCCTCTCCCTCCAGCATCACACCGGCCCTCTCCCTCCAGCATCACACCGGCCCTCTCTCTACAGTCCATACCGGCCCTCTCCCTCCAGTCCACACTGGCCCTCTCCTCCAGTGCACACTGGCCCTCTCCTCCAACACCACTGCGGCCATATCTCTCCAGTCCACAGCGGCCCTCTCCTCCAGTGCACACTGGCCCTCTCCTCCAACACCACATCAGCCCTCTCCTCCAGTCCACGCCGGCCATCTCCTTCAGTCCACACCGGCGCTCTCCTCCAGCACCACACTGGCCGTCTCTCTCCAGCACCACACCAGCCCTCTCCTCCAGTCCACACCGGCCCTCTCCCTCTCGTCCACACGAGTCCTCTGCCTCCAGCACCATACCGGCCCTCTCCCTCCAATCCACACCGGCCCTCTCCCTCCAATCCACACCGGCCGTCTCACTCCAACACCACACTGGCTCTCTCCTCCGTCCAGTCCACACTGGCCCTCTCCCTCCAGTCCACACCGGCCCTCTCCTGAAGTCCACACCGGCCCTCTTCTCCAGTCCACACCGACCCTCTCCCTCCAGTTCACACCGACCCTCTCCTCCAGTCCACACTGGCCTCTCCGTCCAGTCCACACCGGCCCTCTCCCCCAGTCCACACTGGCCCTCTTCCTCCAGTCCACACCGAACCCTCTCCCTCCAGTCCACACCGGTCCTGTCCTCCAGCACCACACCGGCCCTCGCACTCCAGCACTATACCGGCCCTCTCGCCCAGTCCACACCGGCACTCTCCCTCCAGTCCACACTTGCCCTCTCCCTCCAGCACCACACTTGCCCTCTCCCTCCAGTCCACGCCGGCCCTCTCCTCCAGTCCACGCCGGCCCTCTCCTCCAGTCCACGCCGGCCCTCTCCTCCAACACCACACTGGCCCTCTCCCTCCAGTCCATACCGGCCCTCTCCCTCCAGTCCCCACTGGCCCTCTCCTCTCGTCCACACTGGCCCTCTCCCTCCAGTCCTCACTGGCTGTCTCCTCCAGTCCACACCGGCCCTCTCATTGGTGGTTTTCTGGTTGG
>NW_025202788.1:0-8000 GCF_004010195.1 Chiloscyllium plagiosum
CACGGTAACTCTGATACAGGTAGTGTGTAATACTCTGTAACTCTGATATAAAAGCAGCATGTCATGCTGGGTAACTCTGATACGGGTAGCGTGTAATGCTCTTTAACTCTGACACAGGCGGCATGTAATGCACTGTAACTCTGAAATGGGTGGCGAGTAATGCACTGTAACTCTGATGCAGGCAGCGTGCCATGCCGTGTAACTCTGATACAGGCGGCCTGTAATGGTCTGTAACTCTGATACAGGCGGCATGTAATGCATTGTAACCCTGACACAGGTGACATGTAATGCTCTGTAACTCTGATACAGGCAGCATGCAATGCATTGTAACTCTGATACAGGTGGTGTGTAATGCACTGTAACTCTGATACAGGAGGCGTGTAATGCACTGTAGCACTGATACAGGCAGCGTGCAATACACTGTAACTCTGATACAGGCAGCGATTAACGCTCTGTAACTCTGATACAGGCAGCGTGTAATGCTCTGTAAGTCTGATACAGGCGGCATGTAATGCACTGTAACTCTGATACAGGTGGCCTATAATGCTCTGTAACTCTGATCCAGGTAGCATGTAATGCTCTGTACCTCTGATACAGGCAGTGTGTAATGCACTGTAACTCTGATATAGGCAGCGTGTAACGCTATGTAACTCAGATATGGGCGACGTGTAATGCACTGCAACTCTGATACAGGCGGCGTATAATGCTCTGTAACGCTGATACTGGCAGCATGCAATGCATTGTAACTCTAATACAGGTGGCGTGTAATGCACTGTAGCTCTGATACAGGCAGTCTGTAATGCTCTGTGACTCTGATACAGGCAGCATGTAATAATGCTCTGTAACTCTGATACAGGCGGCGTGTAAAGCACTGTAGCTCTGATACAGGCGGCGAGTAATGCACTGTAACTCTGATACAGGTGGCGTTTTTGCACTGTAACTCTGATATAGGCAGCGTGTAATGCTCTGTAACTCTGATTCAGGTGGCATGTAATGCTCTGTACCTCTGATACAGGCAGTGTGTAATGCACTGTAACTCTGATATAGGCAGCGTGTAATGCTCTGTAACTCTGATTCAGGTGGCATAAAAGCAGAATCAATATTCTATGACGGATAATTTTCGGCTGTTTGATATTTACAGCAGTGTTTTTTTTCTTACAGTCAACTAAAGTATTTGTGTATAGATGTAAAAAAAAACAATTTCACTAAATGCTTTGAACAAGGAAATAATTATAAAATAAATTTGATCTTTTGTTCAACAATGTGAAAAGATTTATGAGAAGTGGATGTGCAATGGCTGTCCAACCCGCTTCCCCACCACAATCGTTGATTGCAATCTGACCCATCCATTGGAAATAGTTATAACGCATAGTGGGCTGGGTAAAATGTCTCCATCTAAGACTTTACGTCCTTTTCTCAGGAGGAAGTCCAATACTCCATCACTCCATGTGATGTGTCCAACTCTGTTACTCCCAGCAGTACCAGAGCTCAATAGGAGGTGCAGTTGATCGTGCAGGAATAGGCCCACAGAGCATCTTGACTGCCACAGAAAGGTAAATCTGAGATGTTGTGATGGTGATGAGGGATCCTAAAGGTAGCGAAGGATGGGAGTGGACTGAGGAATGCTTATTATGTCAGGCACTCAACCCTCAAAGGTTCACCTGAGAGGGTTGCCCCGATGCATGAGAGGGTACCTCCTGAACAAAATGTCTCCTTCCTTCCTACCTGTCTCCTAGTTGACTTAATAATGTGCTGTCCACTCCTGTCCTACTGTTCGTGCCAACCGTAATTTGGCACGGGCAGGGTTTTAATGAGTTTAATTAAGCTGTTAACCAGCTTAATTATACATTTACATATGGTGGACAATTTTTTTTCCAGTGCGTGCCCACCCAATATTTTATGGAATTGAGGTGGGGGGTGGGCAGGAAGGTGACAGGCTCAGCTCCTGTCCTATTTTATACGGTGCCCAGCCAAACACATACCAGTATGGCAGCAGTGTATACATAATTCTAGCTCCAACTTTATTTACACATAATGGAATACATACAACAGGACAATTACAATAAATGCAATATATGTGTGCATTTCACACCAAACATAATGATCAGGATAGTTTATTTTTTTCTGCTCCCAGGAGCTTTCTATTATGGTGGATGTTTTAAAGTATGTGTAGTTTGATAACCTTCAAGGCCAGTTCCTTTCAGTGGCTATTCGACAACTAAATTAGCCTTGAATAAATTGGATGTTGGAGTACTGAGTAATTTTGTTTAAAAAGATCTTAACACAACTCTGAGCTGAAATTTTGGCTCATTTCAGCAAGAGTGGTGGTGGAGTTAGCTTCACTATTCTGGGCAAAGATACAGGAAATATTAATCAAGATTGGTTTCCTGGTCAGTGTCTGGAAAGGGATTGTTTGTGTTTATGGTTTTTTTCATAAACACTTGATCACAAAGCCTGTAGACTCATTGTTCAGGATTAAAGCATCATGAGATCTTTTGATCAATATATTGATCAGCCACCATTGTCTGTAAAAATCTTGGCTGACAAGAATCGGAGGTTTGTTAGTAAGTTTGCAGATGACACCAAAATTGGAGGTGTAGTGTACAACAAAGAATGTTACCTCAGAGTACAATGGGATCTTGATCAGATGGGCCAATGAGCTGAGGAGTGGCAGATGGAGTTGAATTTAGATAAATGTGAGGTGCTGCAGTTTGGAAAAGCAAATCAGAGCAGGACTTATACACTTAATGATAAGGTCCTGGGGATGTTGCTGAACAGAGACCTTGGAGTACAGGTTCATAGTTCCTTGAGAGTCGCAAGTAGGATAGTAAAAAAGGTATTTGGTATAGAGTCATAGAGATATACAGCATGGAAACAGACCCTTTTGTCTAACTCGTCCACGCCGACCAGATATTCCAAACCAATCTAGTCCCACCTACCAGCACCCCGCCAATATCCCTCTAAACCCTTCCTATTCAGATACCCATCCAGATGCCTTTTAAATGTTGCAATCATACCAGCCTCCACCACTTCCTCTGGCAACTCATTCCATACAAGTACCACCCTCTGCGTGAAAAAATTACCCCTCAGGCCTCTTTTATATCTTTACCCTCTCACCCTAAATCTACGCTCTCTAGTGCTGGACTTTGTCTATTTATCCTATCCATGCCCCTCATGATTTTATAAACCTCTATAAGGTCACCCCTCAGTCTCCGACACTCCAGGGAAAACAGCCCCAGCCTATTCAACCCCTCCCTACAGCTCAAATCCTCCAATCCTTGCAATGTCTTTGTAAATCTTTTCTGAACCCTTTCAAGTTTTACAATATCCTTCCAATAGGAAGGAGACCAGATTTGCAGGCAATATTCCAAAAGTGGCCTAACCAATGTCTTGTACAGCCGCAACATGACCTCCCAACCCCTGGTATGCTTTCCTTTATTGGTCAGAGCATTGAGTACAGGAGTAGGCCATTTGGCCCATCAAGCCCACACCGCCCATCCAAACAGCATTCCACCCAGATGCACTTCCTTATGCTATCCCCTCAACACTGCATTTCCTGTTATGGGTCACCTGACCACACATCTCATTTCCCCTGGGATTTTCTCCTGTCTCTGCTACTAAAGGGTGAAAATGTACTTACGCTACTCCCTTTTTCTCATAAACTTGCATTATAAATAATCATTTCTTAAATATTATTAGACAGTGAAAGGCGGCCTAGCTGGTTAGATTTAGTTTTGAAATCAATTTTTTTAATACTGAATTGATTGCAGTCTGTAACAAGGTCAAGGAAGTAATTTTAACACTAGCATGTAGCTTCTGCAGCCATTCCACATTCTGTATTTTGTATCCTAAATTAACGACATTGATTCCAATTTAATATGCATGCTATTCCTGAAAGAGATGATTATTTAAAAAAACTGAAATTTGATTAAGTTTTAACGAATGAATTAATGCAATAGATTTTATTTAAGTAGTAATTTATATCAACTTGCATAAACTTGAGTATTTCTAGAAAGGACAATTATATCAGAATTTTTTTTAACAGTTGAATCTTTTGGAGCTTTGGTAAGCTGTGGAACATCATACCCTTAGCAGGGTCTGGTTATGAAAATGAATTGTTCACAATCAAGTTAAAAATGACAGTAACATTTTTTTTTTAATTCACATGAATTGTCTATCCAGTGCTGCCCTTGAAAAGGATGTGATGAGCTGCCTTCATCTTAAAGGATGTGATGAGCTGAGAGTTTCAGGATTTTGACACAACAGCGGAGAAGAAACAACAGCATGTTTCCAAATCAGGATGGTGAATGCCTCAGAGGGGAACTTGCACGTGGTTTTGTTCCCATGTATGTGCTTCATTGTCTTTCTAAATGGTGGAGATTGCAGGCTTGGAAGGTACTGGCCAAGGTGCCTTGGTAAATTCTTGCATTGCGGCTTGTAAATAAAATACACTGCTGCCACTATGCTTCAGTTAGAGAGAGAGTGAATGTTGAAGTATTAGATGAGATGCATATCAAATGCCCTCTTTTGTCCTGGATGGTGTCAAATATTGTTGGAATTGCATTAATCCAGGCAAATGGACATTCCTGATGAAGGGCTTATGCCCAAAATGTCAACTCACCTGCTCCTTGGAGGCTTGCCTGACCTGCTGTGCTTTTCCAGTGCCACCCTTTTCTAACACCTGCAGTCCTCACTTTCTTCAAATAGATAGTATTCCGTCACATTTATTATGGAGTCACAAAGTGAGCTATTCACTGCAGAATTCTTAGCCTTTGATCCTTTTTGTAGTCACTGTCTATATATGGCCAGTCTAGTGTAGTTTCTGCTCAATGATAACCCCCAGGAAGTTCATAGCGAGGGATTCAGCAATGGTAATGCAATTGAAATTCAAAGGGAGATGTTTAGATTCTCTATTGTTGGACATGGTCATTGCCTCACATTTGTGTGACAAAAATGTTAGTTGCCACTTATCAACACAAATTCAAACATTTTCCACATCTTGCTGCTTATGGACACAGACAGCTTCAGTACCTGAGGAGTCATGAATGGTGCTGAACATGATGCAATGATTAGCAACCATCCCTACTTCTGATTTTATGATAGAGGTTATTGTGCAAGCAGCTGAAGAGGTTTGGTTGCAACAAATTCCTGCAGGGGTGTCCTGGAGCTGAGATGACTAACTCCCCAGCAACCACTACAATCTTCTATTGTGCTAGTTATGACATCAACTAGTGGAGAATTTTCACCCATTTCCATTGACCCCTGTTTTGTATGATACACCATTTTCCATTTAATAGATGATAGCATTTTCCATACTACTGATGCAAAGCTAACAGGTCTGTAATCTTTTGTTTTCTCTCTCACTTTTTAGATTGTGGGGTGACATTTGATACCTACACATCCACAGAATCAATAGAATTTTGGAAGATAACACCAATGCATCAACTATCTCAATTGACACTTTCTTCAAACATTCTGGGATGTAGGCCTTCAGGTCTTGGAGATTTATAAACTTTCACCCCTATTGTTTCTTCAGTGGAATCTTCATGCTGATGCTAATTTACTTCAATTCCTCGTTCTCCCTAGCCTCTTCATTCTCTCATTCTGAGAAATCTTTCATATCTTTTGCAGTGAAACAGATTCAAAGTAATCACAAAGTAAACAACTTCACCACTACATAGGCACCTAGTTTCAATAGCCTTGTTTACCAAGCCAGTATTAGATGATGCATTGTGTTCATACTTCACAAAAGCACAGACTTTGGGGTGTTTGATGGAAATATGTTTTAAATAATGAAGGGACTCATCTTTTTATATTGTTTAGAATATTCAAAAAATAATTGGAAAAATAAAATTGGATAGGGATGAACAAGGAACTTGGTTATAAATTATGAACTGGGTTAGATGTCAATTTGAATCCAAGCCAGTTGTTGAGACAGAAACCAAGAGATTTTTTCTTGTGGTTAAAGAATAAAGAAGTAAAGCTATATATGAAATGATAATTTGGAAAGATGTTCTCATAAACAACTAAATAGTATTCCTCCTTTTTTCCCAGTAATATAATTCAAAACACTCAGCCTCTGTGAGGTATCATTTGTATCTTCACTCTTTAATTTCTTACTCAATTGAGGAGATTGCAAATACTTCCTTTCAGGGACTTTCTGTGCATTCATCAAAGGTGATTCTCCCCATTTCTTCCTGAGACAAATACAAACTAACTCATTGACTTTTCTCATTGAACCCTCATGAAAAAAATGTTTTCTAGTTACTTTGGTTACCTTGAGGCTGCTAAGCAGCACATGTGCTGGCACGGATGTCTTCTTCAGAACTGAACCAGCTTCTGGTCTCCAGCCACTTTCTTCTTAGGTCATAAAGGTCAACCTAGTGAACACGTCAGCAATTATCTCACCAGATAGCTTCCTAGGCATTTAGCTTAACTCACATTTCTCAGAAATGAGTTTCTGTCCCTTTGAGAATGAAATGAAATTCACAGAATCCTTCTCCCCTACATTAGATCTCAAGTGCCCAAGTAATAATAATATACTATTATAAATCTTCATCATACAATTTTTATTTGTTTGGAAGCACTAAAGCATCTTAATGATAAGGACTTCTGCTCATAGAATTCCTAGCCTGTTCTATAGTCTTTTTTTATTGCCAATTTATGACCTCCACTCACCTTTTCATTTCATTCTGAACTACTGCTAAAGGGCCTTCCTTTCCAATGATCAGAATTCCTTCTGCAAGGTTGAAATCTCTTCCTAAGGTGATGATCACTTCAGGTCCACTTTCAGGACTCGAATTGCATCTTCTTGTCTTCCACATCTTTACCTCATTTTTCTAATCCATAGATCTTATCTCCTGTTGCTCAACCTGCACATTTATTCAATGTTTGTATTTGCTAGCAGTGGGTACGAATCCCACCTTGGGTGACTGTCTGTCTGTGTGGAGTTTGCACATTCTCCCTGTGTCTGCGTAGATTTCCTCCGGGTGCTCCGGTTTGCTGCCACAATCCAAAGATGTGCAGGTCAGGTGAATTGGTCATGCTAAATTGCCCATAGTGTTAGATGCGTTAGTCAGTGGTAAATATAGGGTGGGAGAATGGGTCCGGGTGAGCTACTCTTCAGAGGATTGGTATAGACTTGTTGGGCCAAAGGGCCTGTTTCCATACTGTAGGGAATTTAATCTTTTAATTTAATTAATATTTCCTTCCTTACCCTATAATGGCAGCATTTCTCCAGCATGCACGCCTTCTTTTTCTCTTACATTTTGCTGGTCCCAGTTTATGGTTGTTATCACTTGAGGAGAAAGTGAGGACTGCAGATGCTGGAGATCAGAGCTGAAAATGTTTTGCTGCGCTTTTCCAGCAACACATTTTCAGCTGTTATCACTTGAGGCAAATAGCCATGTCTTGTGTTTCTGTATCACTTTCTCCATATTCAGTCAAGTATAACATGGTCCTTATAATTGTCCAACATGTACGTGACAACAATACATAGTAATATGCCTCATGACTTTCTATGATTTTTCATTTTCTGTGTGTAATTAATGCCAGTTTAATTAATGCAATGCACCTTAACAGTGTAGCTGCTATGTTATAAATTTCCCATTTTTCCATCAATACTTATAACCTTACTGAGGCCTTTCTTCTTTTTCTGACCTTATCTTTTGTCCCCGAGTTAAAATGTATTTTTCATGGCTTCTTACAATAATGTGGGACTCATCAAATAGAGACATAGAGATGTACAGCATGGAAACAAACCCTTCGGTCCAACCCGTCCATGCCGACCAGATATCCCAACCCAATCTAGTCCCACCTGCAAGCACCCGGACCATATTCCTTCAAACTCTTCCTATTCATATACCCATCCAAATGCCTCTTAAATGTTGCAATTGTACCAGCCTCCACTACATCCTCTGGCAGCTCATTCCATACACGTACCACCCTCTGCGTGAAAAAGTTGCCCCTTAGGTCTCTTTTATATCTTTCCCCTCTCACCC
>NW_025202789.1:0-8000 GCF_004010195.1 Chiloscyllium plagiosum
AAATCTAACCTTGCTAATCAGTCTCCCATGGGGAACCTTGTCGAATGCCTTACTGAAGTCCATATAGATTACATCTACTGCTCTGCACTCATCAATCTTCTTTGTTACTTCAAAAAACTCAATCAAGTTTGTGAGAAATGATTTCCCATGCACAAAGCCATGTTGACTATCCTGAATCAGTCCTTTCGGGAAGGAAACTACCACCCTTATCTGGTCTGGCCTACATGTGACTCCTGACCCACAGCATTATGGACTCTGAACTGCCCTCTGAGATGAGCATTAAATGTCAGCTAGCAATTCCCTCATCCAGTGAATGAACTTTTAAAACAAAGCACTGTGTGTCGTGGCAATGTTGACAGTGTTCCTGAAATATTTCCACAATTATCAATTATCACGTCTCATTTTAAATGCTTTCTCCTCTGTGATGATCTCCAGAGAGACCATTAGCATTTAAAAAGAAATTTGAAGTCCCCATTATTAACTGAAATAAATTATGCCAGATGGTTTTTATGTTTCAAGCAAAATCTTTGACTGTGCCAGAGTTAAACAAAGCAACCTTTGTTAATTTTATACAATTTTCCATAAATCCTTGTGTTTTTAAGCCCAAAAGTCTGAACAGACTGCTTCCCATTCTGTGTATTAATTACACTCAAGAATTCCCCTGTATTTTCAATGCTCTGGCTGGTCAGTGCACTCCCCCAGCAGCAAAAGAAAGATGATGGTTCTCAGGCTTCACTTTAATTCTCCTTAGTGATGCAGTGTTCTCCAAGGTATGAAATTACCTGGGATCCTTACACCCGCATTCCAGGTAATCCTCAAACTCACCCCACCCACCTCAGAATTTACGCACAGAGACTCAAGCATGAGCCTTTGCAGTCTTCCAGCTTAGGCCTACAGCTCCTGGCTGATTATTCTGTTCAATTTCCAAGACAAAGATGCCTGTGACTGGGAGAAAACGCGTGGGGAAAAGCAATGCACCAGTACACTTCATCTCCAGAGCGATGTTGTACATACTTTCAGGTCAGAAGGGTTTGCCACGGATATCCACATGGACTCCAATTATGCCTGTCTCCTTGTAGGGTGCATGGAACATTCCTTCTTACAATCCTATTCCGGCCCCCACCCATAACTCTCCTCCGGTATTTCATCCTTCTCTATGTCATCCGCAATTAGACATGTTTACAATTTTGCTTTTAATTTACATCCTGCTCTCATCTCAACCTGGTCCATCTCTGACTCATTTCTTCCCATCCTCAATGTCTCTGTTTCTATTTCTGAGGGTAGGCTGGCCTCTGATATCCACTACACAACCACCTTTGGAGCAGTGCTCCGAAAGCTAGTGCTTCCACATAAACATGTTGGACTATAACCTGATGTTGTGTGATTTTTAACTTTGTCCATCCTAGTCCAACACCGGCTCCTCCAAGTCATGGCGACCATCTCTCACAGTTACCGTGACTATGCATTCTGCGAAGACTCTATTCCATCCTCCCAGTTCCTCTGGCTCCATTGTGATGATGCCAGCTTCGACAAGGGAGCATCCAAAATGTCCATCTTCTTCCTCACCAAGGACTTCCAAGCACCATAGTTGAAGGGTCCTCAGCCGGGTCCGACTCATCTCCCGCATTTCAGCCCTCACGCCTTCTCTTCACTCTCACAGCAGCAATAGGATCCCTTTTGTCCTCACCTGCAGTCCCTCTAGCATCCAGGGGAGCGTTAACCACCATTTCCCCCACCTCCAAAAAGATGTCAACACCAGACACATATTCTGCTGTCTTCTCTTGTCCACCTTCCAGGGACTGTTCCCTCCAGGACACCTTGATCCACTCCTCCTTCACTGTGAACACCCTATGTCACCTTTCCCTGCAATTACAGAAAGTTTAACACCCGTCCATTGTCTCCTCCTTCCTCAGTATCCAAGGGTTTATCTACACTTCAATTAGTCTAGTCTACTGCATTCACTGCTCACAGTGTGGTCTCCTCTACATCAGGGAAATGTAGCGTAGACTGGGTGACCACTTCACAGGATATCTATGTCCTGATTATAAAAAAGACCCTGAGTTTCCATTGGCCTGCCACTTTAATACCCCACCCTGTTCCCTGGCCAACACCTCTGTCTCAGGCTTGCTGCAGTGCTCCAGCGAAGCTTAGCACAAGCTGGAAGGACTGCAACTCATTTTCCGCTTGGAAACTCTACATCACCAGGGACCCAGGTTTGATTCCAGTCTTGGGTGGCTGACTGAGTGGAGTTTGCACATTCTCACTGTCTGTGTGGGTTTCTCTGGATGCCCTGGATTCCTCCAAAGATGTGCAGTTTAGCTGGATTGGCCATGCTCAATTGCTTTGTCGTGTCCAGGGATGTGTATGTTGAGTAGATTAGCCATGGGACATGCAGGGTTGTGGGGATAGGGTGGGGGATGGGTCTAGGCGAGATGTGTGAAGACTCGATGGGCCAAATGCCCTTTTCCACACTGTTGAGCTTCTATGAAAACTTGCTGACTGGACAGTTAAGTGACAAATTAACATTAACAATGATTAATGTAAGATGAAGCAGTTTTGTACAAAACTATGAAAAGCACATAAATTTTAAAAATGGGATAAAACAAAACGAACCAGACCAATGTAAACAGAGAAGGAAGGAAAGGGAAGAAGGCATCCATTTTGGTAGGAGTAATAGTAAAATGGACAATTCCTTGGACGGTAAAAAGCTGCAGCATGGTGCTGTGCAGAGGCACCTGGGTGTCCTTGTGCATGACTCACAGAAGGTTGGTATGCAGGTAAAACAGGTCATTGAGAAGGCTAATGGAATTTTGTCCTTCATTGCTAAATGGATTGAGTTTTAAAGCAGATGTAATGTTGCAGCTGTACAAGGTGCTAGTGAGGCCACATTTGGAGGATTGCATGCAGATATGGTCTCCTTACTTGAGAAAGAATGTACTAGCACTAGAGGCGGTGCAGAGGAGGTTTACCAGGTTGATTCTGGAATTGACTTATGAGGAGATGCTGAGTAAACTGGGGTTATATTCATAGGAATTTAGAAGAAGGAGGGTTGACCTTACAGAAACATATAAAATTATGAAGGGAATAGATAAGATAGACACAGAGAGGATATTTCCATTGGTGGGTGAAACTCGGACAAGGGGGCATAGCCTCAAGATTAGAGGGAGCAGATTTAGGACTGAATTGATAAGGAGCCTCTTCACCCAGAGGGTTGTGAATCCACGGAATTTCCTGCCCAATGAAGTAGTTGGCGCCACTTTAGTAAATATTTTTAAAGCTAAGAAAGTTTTTTTTGAACAGTAAAAAAAATTAAGGGATACAGTGAGAGCAAGGGTATGTGGATATGAGTCCACGAAACGATCAGCCATAGCCTTATTGAATGGTGGAGCAGGCTCATAGTGCTCAATGGTCTACTCCTGCTCCTTGCTCTTATATTAATATCCTGTAATCAAGATCCACCACTTCATGGGGTGTTCTGCACTGTGTAACCAAAGACCTGTGTGTTGAGAGAGAATCTATCCAGTCACATGAAGACCTGTGGTACAAACGCCTGATACTGAGTAGCCCTCATGTTTTTGGGACAGACACGGACATATAACAAATTATTATAAGCAGCATCACAGTTGAGATGCTTACAGTACATTGGGATTTTATTTCATAATTCAAAAGTAACAAATACTTTGATCAAACATGCATGCCAAAGTTAGTTCAAAATATGCACATGATCCTATTCGGGATGCATTTTAGAGAATTGTGCACCATTCTCTAAAATGCATCCCGAATAGGATCATGGTTTGCCCAGAATTGTTGGAGAAAGTGCAGAAAGGATTCAACAGGGATTTGGGAAAGATTAAACATCTGTGCAAATCTGAAAGGAGCAATTGAAGACTGTAGCTGATACAGTCAGGTGAGATCTGACGCAGTTTGGCTTGTTTGGACACTACCTTAAATTGCTGGAATAATGATTATTGTAAGGATTGATTTTATTTTAATAGGAATATGAACCAGTAAAAGGAAAGTTGGATTATTGATTTTTATACATAAATCGAAGGAAAGTGAAACTGTACAGTAAAATTGATTGGATACTTTTGATACTTTCAAAACCTTCTGTTTTCAGGTCTCCTGCCTCATTTTATTTTTTGATGTGGAGGTGCCAGTGTTGGATAAAGTCAGAAGTCACAATGATACCAGGTTACAGTCCAACAGATTTATTTGAAATCACAAGCTTTTGGACTCCAGCCCCTTTGTCAGGTGATGTCAGATAAACCTGTTGGACTATAACCTGGTAATGTCTGTTTTCAGATTTCATTTGTTTTTAAAAGAAACTGCTCAGCAACAGGGTTTAGATTGGGTTAAGTATAGTTGATCCCAGACCTGAAGAATAGGTGGAGGCAAACTTTCAAAAGCCTATAAGCAACTGATATCCTTCTCTCTCTCTCTTTAATTGGAAAATAAATAACATTCAAAGGCTTTGTAAAAAGAAAGAGGATGTCTAAGTTGAGCCAAGACCTAGGTCCAACTGATTGGCTATCAACGTGAGTATCACTGCAGTTGATAGTGTGATATCATTGCCAATAGCCAAAAATATTGTGAGAAAGTCACATCATTTCCTACTTTGAATTGGACTGTGATCATCAGTCTTTATGATTTGCTTAACTTATATTTTCCACGCATGATATTCTTGTAAAGATTGTTTGCCTCATCAACCTGTCCATCCTCTGCGTGAAGGAATGGGTGTGCTTAGATTTAAAAGGGGGTAAAGTTTAAGTTTGCAGTTGTAAGTAATAATCTGCTTTTGTCACATTTTAGAAGATAGATTTGTGATAAAAATTAATTTTTCACTTTCTTTTTTATTAATGAGACCTGTTGTATATGTCTTATATAATGGTCACAGTCAGCCATTAACCATCCTACAGTTTAAATTGGTCATACTTCATACTTGTGACAGCTAATGAGATAGTGGGACTGGATTTTCAGTGCAGTATTCCCACCAGGGTCATGAAAGTGCAGAATAAGTGACTTCATTTCGAGAACAAAGCCAAATGGAATCTGTGAAGACTTGATATCAGTTTGAAGAGAACGAAGACAAGGATACAGAATCATTGTCCAAATACAATGGAGTTATTGCCATTTTAAAACTCAGATGTTCTGGCTTAATGCATCAATGAGTGGCAATCATCTGATGATTTTGAGTGTATATGGTTTATCAGCAAATGCCTGATGATGTAAACTGAATAAATTGAATGTTGACTACAAAAGAAAAGAGAAGCTGATGGTTAAGAGGAAAGAAGAAATGTTTAATTGTCAATCAATGTGGACTTGAGGGAAACAATCAAGCACAGTCTAATTGGATGGTGGTAGATATTTAAGAGACAAAATGTCCTGCAGCTGCTATTATTTCTTATAAAAATTGTTACATCTCTCCTTTGATATACATGACAGATTTATTTATATGTTCCTGTACTCCATATACAGCATATGCAAAATAATTTCTTTGTATGATGTTGCTAGGTGTGTTAATCATTATTTCCATATCTACATATGCATCTGCAGGCCAACAAGAATTGTTCTACAAGTCAAGACGATAATCCTCCCCCTAAGTAGGAATTCAACTGATGCAAGTTCATCTCTGCAGGTATAATTTGTCACACCTCATGCAGAAAACAAACATCTAGAAAAACAAGGCTGACATTGAATGATGGCTTATCCACTTTGCTGACTGCTGAGAGTTGTTCAAGAGGTGGTAATTGACATTGGGAATGAAAAATATCTATCTGTTCTTTTTAAGTAGCAGCACTCTACAGATCTTGTTTTGCATGTTGATGTTTAACTAAAATTTCAGTACTCTATCATTTGGAGAATTTTGCTTTTCTTCAATGCATGTCTCACAAAGCCACTAAGCCTGTCATGACTGTCAAATGAAAGGTCACAATCTGCCATGATCATCTGCTGTTTTGTGGCCAGTTAAGTAGTGATACTGACATTCTGAAATCCATAAAACTCACATGGGATGTGGAGATTGCTGTCTCTTCTCTGAGGATGTCAATTAAGTTATTGAAACGTACTGTGACTTCACAAATTATTGGTTGGGGGGGGGTGGGGGGGGGCGGCAACGATAATGTGATTTGAAAGGCAGGCACAGTTGCACAAACCAAACCTACATCATACGCTGCAGTAAACACAGGATCAATAGGCATGTGGACAGAAGTTTGGTTTAATGACCCCCAAGAGTCAGGGAATATGTGCATTCACAACAATTGATTTTGTGAGATATGTGACCTTGTTACCAAAGTTTTTGACTGGTCACGTAAAGTGTAAAAACATCATTTCACACCATCACTTTAAATCAGGAATAACCTGCAACCTGTCAGACATCATTCAAAAATATGGAATAAGTGCAGGGAATTGGGATTAGTGCACCTTTAGTGGTAGTTACGGCAGTGCAGGCCTTGATGGGCTGAAGGGCCTTTTCTGTGCTTTATGAATCCATGAATCACCGTAAAAGACATCTCTTCTCTCCGACGTTTTGTCCAGATTTTGATAAAGAATTTGTTGAACAATCCGAGAGCTTATTTTTATAATTACTCAATTTTGCTAAAGGGAAGCAAAAAAGCTAGATCTTTAATAAGGTCATGAGATACAAGAAACTGAGAGAAAGTGTTAAATGTGATATGTTTAGCTCATGTAAGCTCAGCACAGATTCTTGTCTCTGCTTCAATGGCTAAAGGGGTCACACATCCAAACAAAAATTCTTTCCCTTATAAATTATAACTATGAAACTACTATTTATAAATTACTCACTGATACTGAACCAGACTGTTTTCAAACTCCATAATCCATTTTGTCCTCCACAGATTTAAATCCCCATGTCCTCCCAACTCACCAATCTTGTCCAATACCACCACCATGATATTCCTGTCTCGTTCTCAGTCTCAGTGCAACTTCTGAATAAATCATTTGTGCCTTTGTTCAATCCGGATGCAACAGTTTCAAGTTCCTTCTAACCACATGACTGTCACTAAATAATTGCTCTTGAGAATGTTTAACTTGTTCTCTGCACATACAGGAAGATAGTTTATGGTGGTCAAGCCATTGACTTATGATCTAGAGCCACAGAATAATGGTCTGTTGGTATCTCGTGAAGGATATTGGTGGAATTTAAAAGCAACCATTATTATTTGTTATAAAAACCTCAAGTCCTTTAGGGAAGTCAATGTGTCATGCTTCCGTAGTCAGGTTTCCGTGTTACTTCTTTCATGAACATGTGTGTGTAATGTACCTTTAAGAGAATTAAGAGCCAGCAATAACGACTTCGCAGCACCAAGAGTTCGGAATAATAGATATAATGTAACATTTGGTCAAACAACTCGATTGGCTCATTGTCTCGAGACAAAACCAAATTCAACCAAACAGTTTTAATTATACTCCAAAATATCCACCTCCAAACGAGTTTGAATTTAGTCTCTTGACAATCTTAAAAGCCAATGACACAATCCTATGGTTTTGGTGGTGGTGGTGGGGGGTACAAGACCGTGGAAAATTGAACAGTTGAGAGGAGAACTGCCAAGCAATCGGCATGCAAAGACTGCCTGAAAAATAGTTCTGTTAACGGTACCGTTATTGATTAGTAACTGGTGAAATAGGATCCCCAAGAAGAAAAGAAGACAGGCATATTGAGAAGAACCGAAAGCTTTCTGGTTTTGAGATAACACGTTTTGTTTGGTAAATCTTAATTAGGAGTCTTCTCGGACTAGTATTGTGGTGGGCGAAGGTAAAAGATAGGTTACAGGAAGAAATTATAAATAGTCGTTCGTTCATTATTCTGTGCTATACTTTAAGAAATAAAGTTGTTAATTTTTACATTAAATACTTTTGGACTCTAGAATTATTACATATTGCTGCATGGGATAAACCTTTTCTCTGTTGCTAGTTTTAGTTGATCATGATAATTTATCCTGTGTCGTAACGCTACAAATCCACAGCAATGTGTTTTAATCTTT
>NW_025202790.1:0-1472 GCF_004010195.1 Chiloscyllium plagiosum
GTTCTAAATTAGATGAAGGCAAATTTTGATGGTATTAGGCAAGAACTTTCAAAAGCTGATTGGGGGCAGATGTTTGCAGGTAAAGGGACGGCTAGAAAATGGGAAGCCTTCAGAAATAAGATAACGAGAGTCCAGAGACAGTATATTCCTGTTAGGGTGAAAGGAAAGGATGGTAGGTGTAGGGAATGCTGGATGGTTAGAGAAATTGAGGTTTTGGTTAAGAAAAAGAATGAAGCATATGTAAGGTGTGGACAGGATAGATGTAGTGAATCCTTAGAAGAGTATAAAGGCAGTAGGAGTATACTTAAGAGGGAAATCAGGAGGGCAAAAAGGGGACATGAGATAGCTTTGGCAAATAGAGTTAAGGAGACTCCAAAGTGTTATTATAAATATATTAAGGACTTAAGGGTAACTAGGGAGAGAATAGGGCCCCTCAAAGATCAGTAAGGCAGCCTCTGTGTGGAAACGCAGGAGATGGGGGAGATATTAACTGAGTATTTTGTGTCAGTGTTTACTGTGGAGAAGGACATGGAAGGTACAGAATGTGGGAAAATAGTTGGTGACATCTTGAAAACTGTCTATATTACAGAGGAGGAGGTGCTGAATGTCTTAAAATGTGTAAAAGTGGATCAGTCTCCAGTACCTGATCAGGTGTACCCTAGAATTCTGTGGGAAGCTAGGAAAGGGATTGCTGAGACATTTGTATCATCGATAGTCACAGATGAGGTGCTGGAAGACTGGAGCTTGGCTAACGTGGTACCGCAATTTAGAAATGTGCTAAAGAAAAGCCAAGGACCTATTGACCAGTGAGCCTGATGTCGGTGGTGGGTAAGTTGTTGGAGGGAATCCTGAGGGACAGGATTTACATGTATTTGAAAAGGCAAGGACTGATTAGGGATAATCAACGTGGTTTTGTGCATGGAAATCATGTCTCAAAAACCTGATTGAGTTTTTTGAAGAAGTACCAAAGAAGATTGATGAAGGCAGAGTGGTGGACGTGATCTATATGGATTTCAGTAAGGCGTCCCATGGGAGACTAGTTAGTAAGGTTAGATCTCATGGAATACTTTGATGAAGGCAGAGTGGTGGACGTGATCTATATGGATTTCAGTAAGGCGTCCCATGGGAGACTAGTTAGTAAGGTTAGATCTCATGGAATACTGGGAGAATGAGCCATTTGGTACAGAACTGGCTCAAAGGTGGAAGACAGAGGTTAGTGTTGGAGAGCCAATGGACAGAGAGTGGCAAATGGACTTTAATTTAGATAAATTCGAGGTGCTGCATTTTGGAAAAACAAATTTTAGCAGGACTTATATACTTAATGGTAAGGTCCTCGGGAGTGTTGCTGAACAAAGACACCTTGGAGTGCAGGTTCATATAGAGTCAGAGTTATAGAGATGTACAGCATGGAAACAGACCCTTCGGTCCAAACTGTCCACGCCGACCAGATATCCCAATCCAATCTAGTCCCA
>NW_025202790.1:6945-8000 GCF_004010195.1 Chiloscyllium plagiosum
GCATGTGTATGTGAGCGAGTGTGCCTGTGTGCATGTGCATGTGAGCAAGTGTGCCTGTGTGTATGCACGTGTGTATGTGAGCGAGTGTGCATGTGGGTATGAAAGAGTGTATGTGAGCAAGTGTGCCTGTGTGTGTGTATGTGATCGAGTGTGCCTGTGTGTGTATGTGAGCGAGTGTGCATGTGTATACGAACGAGTGTATGTGAGCAAGTGTGCCTGTGTGTGTGTATGTGAGCGAGTGTGCCTGTGTGTATGAGCGTGTGTATGTGAGTATGCCTGTGTTTGTGTATGTGAGCGAGTGTGCCTGTGTGTATGAGCATGTGTATGTGAGCGAGTGTGTCTGTGTGTATGTGATCGAGTGTGCCTCTGTGTGTGTATGTGAGCGAGTGTGCCTGTGTGTATGAACATGTGTATGTGAGCGACTGTCCATGTCTTTATGAGCATGTGTGTGTGAGCGAGTGTGCCAGTGTATATGAGTGTGTGTATGTGAGCGAGTGTCCATGTCTTTATGAGCATGTGTGTGTGAACGAGTGTGCCTGTGTGTATGAGTGTGTGTATGTGAGCGAGTGTGCCTGTGTGTATGAACATGTGTATGTGAGCGAGCGTCCGTGTCTTTATGAGCATGTGTGTGTGAGCGAGTTTGCCTGTGTATATGAGCGTGTGTATGTGAGCGATTGTGCCTGTGTGTGTATGTGAGCGAGTGTACCCTGTGTGTATGTGAGGGAGTGTGCCTGTGTTTATGAGCATGTGTATGTGAGCGAGTGTGCCTGTGTGTGTATGCAAGTGAGTGTACCTGTGTGTGTATATGAGCGAATGTGCCTATGTGTAAGAGCGTGTGTATGTGAGCGAGTGTGCCTGTGTGTGTGTATGTGAGCGAGTGTGCCTGGGTGTATGAGCGTGTGTATGTGAGCGAGTGTGCCTGTGTGTATGAGCGTGTGTATGTGAGCGGGTGTGCCTGTGTGTATGAGCGTGTATATGTGAGCAAGTGTGCGTGGTAACGTGAAGATTTGGAGATGCTAGTGTTGGACTGGGGTGTACATAGTTAAAAATCACAC
>NW_025202791.1:0-1643 GCF_004010195.1 Chiloscyllium plagiosum
GCTTCATCAATGATCTTCCCACAATAACAGCGATTTTCAACAATGACATCTCTACGTCCTGTTTCATAATGGATTCTTCAAATCCACAATCTGTCCATATCCAATTGAACGAAGATCTGGACAAAGTCCAGACATGGATTGAGAAGTTTGGGAGAAGATTTGTAGCTCGGGTGCTCATTGTTGTGGTTCTGTTCGCCGAGCTGGGAATTTTTGTTGCAGACATTTCGCCCCGTATCTAATGGCATCCTCAGTGCATGGGAGCCTCATGTGAAGCGCTTCTGTGATCTTTCCACCGACATTTATAGTGTATTTTTTCTGCTGTGTCCGGTTGTCAGTTCCAGCTGTCCGCTGCAGTGGCTGGTATATTGGGTCCAGATCGATGTGCTTATTGATTGAATCTGTGGATGTGTACCATGCCTCGAGGAATTCCCTGGCTGTTCTCTGTTTGGCAACTCATGTTGCTTCTCATCTGAGTGTGTGCCTACTAAGGAAATAACCAAATCAGCAACCAAATATATGAACAAATCAACGGCACATCCATGGGCTCACCCATCTCTGGACTCAAAGCAGAAGCGGTAATACAAAGGTTAGATCAAACAGTCTTACCGCAACTTCAACCCAAACTCTGGGTCAGATACGTGGATGATACCTTTGTAATCATTAAAAACACAGAAATAGAGAACACACACCGGATCTTCAACGTCACACTCACAGGAATCCGATTCACTGGAGAGGAAGAAAAGGACAGCTGACAAGGGAGGCGCAGTAGTAGTTTGGCGCACTGACCTTTACACCGCTGAGGCCAAACGCCAGCTCGCAGATACCTCCTCCTACCGTCCCCTTGACCATGACCCCACCCCCCACCACCAAACCATCATCTCCCAGACCATCCATAACCTCATCACCTCAGGGGACCTCCCATCCACCGCCTCCAACCTCATAGTCCCACAACCCCGCACCGCCCGTTTCTACCTCCTGCCCAAAATCCACAAACCTGACTGCCCCGGACGACCCATCGTCTCAGCCTGCTCCTGCCCAACCGAACTCATCTCGGCATACCTCGACACGGTCCTGTCCCCATTAGTCCAAGAACTCCCCACCTACATTCGTGACACCACCCACGCCCTCCACCTCCTCCAGGATTTACGCTTCCCCGGTCCCCAACGCCTCATCTTCACCATGGACATCCAGTCCCTGTACACCTCCATCCCCCATCACGAAGGACTCAAAGCACTCCGCTTCTGCCTTTCCCGCCGTACCACCCAGTACCCTTCCACCGACACCCTCCTTCGACTGACCGAACTGGTCCTCACCCTGAACAACTTTCCTTTCCAATCCTCCCACTTTCTCCAAACAAAAGGAGTAGCCATGGGCACCCGCATGGGCCCCAGCTATGCCTGCCTCTTCGTAGGGTATGTGGAACAATCCATCTTCCGCAACTACACTGGCCCCACCCCCCATCTTTTTCTTCGCTACATTGATGACTGTATCAGCGCTACCTCGTGCTCCCACGAGGAGGTTGAACAGTTCATCCACTACACTAACACCTTCCACCCAGACCTCAAATTCACCTGGACAGTCTCGGACTCCTCCCTCCCCTTCCTAGACCTTTCTGTTTCTATCCCAGACGACCGAATCAACAC
>NW_025202791.1:6355-8000 GCF_004010195.1 Chiloscyllium plagiosum
ATGGTGGTGAGTATCAGGCGGGGGGCGGTGTGTGGACAGTGGTGAGTGTCAGGCTGGGGGAAATGTGTGGGCAGCAGTGAGGGTCAGGCTTCAGGTGGTGTGTCGGGGGCGGTGTTGGTCAGGCTGGTGGTCGTGTGTTGTCGACGGTGAGGGTTAGGCTGGGGATGGTGTTGAACCATGGTGAGGGTCAGGCTAGGTGCGGTGTGTGGATGGCAGTGGGCGTCAGGCTTCAGGCGGTGTGTCGGGGGCAGTGTTGGCCAGGCTGGGGGTGGTGTGTTGTCGACGGTGAGGGTCAAGCTGTGGATGGTGTTGAACGGCGGTGAGGGTCAGGCTGGGGGCAGTGTGCGGATGGCAGTGGAGGTCAGGCTGGGTGCGGTGTGTGGACGGCAGTGAGTGTCAGGCGGTGCGGTGCGTGGACAGCGGTGAGAGTCATGGAGTTGAATGGCGTTGAGTGTGAGGCTCAGGTTGGGGTTTGTGTTGTATGGCAGAGAGTGTCAGGCTGTTGGCAGTATGTGGACAGCGGTGAGGGTCAGGCTGGGTGCCGTGTGTGGATGGCGGTGAGGGTCACCCTGGGAATGGTGTTGGTCGGCGGTCAGGGTCAGGCTGGGGCCGTGTGTGGATGGCAGTGAGGGTCAGGCAGGGGGAGTTATGTGGACGTTGGTGAGGGCCAGACTGGGGGTGAAGTTGAACGGCAGTGAGGGTCAGGCAGGGGGCGGTGTGTGTACGGTGGTTAGGGTCAGGCTGTCGGCTGTGTAGAACGGTGGTGAGTGTCAGGTTGGGGGCGATGTTGGATGGTGGTGAGGGTCAGGCTTGGGGCGATGTTGGACGGCGGTGAGGGTCAGGCTGGGGACAGTGTGTGGACAGCGGTGACGGTCAGACTGGGGGCAGTGTTGAACAGCAGTGAGTGTCAGGCTGGGAGCGGTGTGTTGGGACATTGAGGGTCAGGCTGGGGGCGGTGTGTGGACAGCAGGGAGTATCAGGCTGTGGGCGGTGTGTGGACGGCACTGAGTGTAAGGCTGGGGGAGGTGTGTTGGGGTGGTGAGGGTCAGGCTGGCGGCAATATTGGACGGTTGTGAGGGTCAGGCTGGGGCAGTGTGTGGACAGCGGTGAGGGTCAGGCTGGGAGCAATGTGTGGATGGCAGTGAGCGTCAGACTGAGGCAGTGTGTCGGGGGTGGTGAGCGTCAGGCTGTGGGCGGTGTATCAGGGGTGTTGAGGTTCAGGTTGGGGGCAGTATGTAACCTCCGGAAGCCGTGTACCTGAAACTACCCCTTTTTGGCTGTATCCAAGCCCAGTCCCTACAGCTCTCACTTTCTGTAATCTCCTTCAGTCTTAAGAACTATCCAGTGTCTACATTACTCTGTATTACTAACTTCAACCAATCGCAAAAAAACATCACAAACCTCGCATCTTCCAGCTTCTCCCTGTCACTATGCACCATCCTGCCCTTACAACCCTCCCTATCTCATCATTTCATCTCTGCAACCCTCACGATCACAATAAACCTCTTCCAACTCTACAAAACAGCCCAACACTCAGTAACCTCATTCTCTTCCTACTCCCCTCCATGTGCATGTAATCTCCTTGTGTAATTAGAAACATTTGCCGATTTCCACCTCCAGAAACGACGACAATATATATTTCTCT
>NW_025202792.1:0-1118 GCF_004010195.1 Chiloscyllium plagiosum
AAAGATATGACCATTCTACCCGATCAAATGCCTTCTCTGCGTCCAAGGAGACAACTAACCCCGGTATTGTTCCCTGTTGACAGGCTTGTATCATGTTTAAGACCCTTCTAATATTATTAGTTGACGTGCGACCCTTTATAAACCCGTCTGGCCGTCTTTTATGAGACCCTCTCCAATCTTAATGCTAACATTTTAGAAAGAATTTTAAAATCCACATTTAGCAAGGATATGGGTCTATATGATGAGCAATCTTCTGGGGCCTTTCCTTTTTAAAGAATGAGAGAGATATTTGCTTCTCTCAATGAAGGCGGGAGGCAGCCCTGACTATGTGAGTAATTGTACATGTTTATAACTGGCCCAGCCAGTTCCCCTTTAAATTCTTTATAAAACTCAACCTGGAATCCATCTGGTCCAGAAGCTTTCCCACTCTGAAGCTGTCTAATTGCGTTGAGTACTTCCTGGGTTCTCAGGGGGGCATTCAAGATCGACACCTGCTCCGAGGTTAAGCTGGGAAAGGCCAAGCTTTTAAAGAAGGACTCCATCTTCTCAGTTCTATCCTCACAGTCCTGCGATGTACACAGTTCAAAATGACACTTTCTAAAGGCTGTATTGATCTTTTTATGAGCACAAGTCAGAGTACCAGCACTTTCTCTAATGGACATAATAGCTTGAGGAGCCTTTTTTTTCCTAGCAAGATATGCTAGGTATCTGCCAAGTTTGTCGCCATATTCATATAATCTCTGCTTTGTGAGTAATATTTCCCTCTTTGCTGTTTGGGTAAGTGCGGTATTCCAGGCTACCCTAAGCGCTGTGATCCTTTGTAGGTAAAAACAATGACTGCAAATGCTGGAAACCAGATTTTGGATTAGTGGTGCTGGAAGAGCACAGCAGTTCAGGCAGCATCCAAGGAGCAGCAAAATCGACGTTTCGGGCAAAAGCCCTACATCAGGAATTAAGGCAGAGAGCCTGAAGCATGGAGAGATAAGCTAGAGGAGGGTGGGGATGGGGAGAAAGTAGCTTGGAGTACAACAGGTGAGTGGGGGAGGGGATGAAGGTGATAGGTCAGGGAGGAGGGTGGAGTGGATAGGTGGAAAAGAAGATAGGCAGGTAGGACAAGT
>NW_025202792.1:7479-8000 GCF_004010195.1 Chiloscyllium plagiosum
CAATCGCACCATTCCCCCCCAACCCCCCCGACCATTGATCCCTGAATTGAAAATTAAACAAATGTTATTTCTCTGGTTGAAAATGAGGAATTTGCAAGCTTTACAGAGCCACGCCTTCAGTTTATTGTGCAGCGACAGACCATTTTGGTCCATTTGGTTTATGCTGTTCTTCATGGTCAGCAGGAACTTCACCTTACCCCATTTTCCCTCACAAGGCAATTTTGTACCTGAACAAAAGGGATAATAGGGATGAGGAGAGTGTGTGTGGACAGTAGTTTAGAACTGAAATTCTGGTATCTCTGGTTCCCAAGGAGAAAGATCGTGCAGCATTGTGCTCTGAGATTGAGAACTGTGTATCATGATAGTGATCTTGTGCATGTTCCTTTGTAGACCAACCCATATCTTGAATATGTTTGTTGTTGATGAACTCTAGTCTGAAAGCTGTGGTAGGATTTCACCATCAATTATATAAAGTAATAGTCTTTATTACTTGGACCTGACTCATTCATAATTAACTGACT
>NW_025202793.1:0-1763 GCF_004010195.1 Chiloscyllium plagiosum
AAGCTTTAGGGTTCTCCTTTATTCTACATGCTAAAGACTGCTCATCTTAACTTTCTCTTTACATCCTTCCTAGCTATCTGCAACTCTCCATCACCACAGCTGAACCATCTTGTCCCATTGTCACATAAGCCTCCTTCTTCCACTTAACAAGAGATGCAGTTTCTGTAGTAAACCACGGTTCCCTTACCTTACCACTTCCTACCTGCCTGACAGGGACATACCTATCAAGGACACGCAATATCTGTTCCTTAAACCAGCTCCACATTTTGATTGTTCCCATCCCCTGCATTTTGCTAACCCATTCTATGCCTCCTAAGTCTTGCCTAATCGAATTATAATTGCCCTTCCTCCATTGATAACTCTTGCTCTGTGGCATGTACCTAGCCCTTTCCATCGCTAAATTAAACGCAACCGAATTATGGTCACTCTCTCCAAAGTGCTCACCTACCACTAAATCAAACACCTGGCCTGGTTCATTACCAAGTACCAAGTACCACTCTTGTCAGCCCTTTGATATACTGTGTCAGGAAACCCTCCTGCACACATTGGACAAAAACTGATCCACCTGACGTACTAGTTATAGCATTTCCAGTCAATGTTGGGGAAGTCAGAGTCCCCCGTAATGAGTACCCTGTTCCTTTCACTCCTACCCAGAATTGTTTTGCCGATCCTCTCCTCCACATCCCTGGAACTCTGTGGAGGCTATAAAAACTCCCAGCAGTGTGACTTATCCTCCCCTGTTTCTAACCTCACCCCATACCACCTCGGTAGACAAGTCCTTGTCAAAGGTTCTTTCAGCCACCGTTATACTGTCCTTGACTAACAAGGCCACACCTCCCCCTCTTTTACCACCTTCCCTGTTCTTAATGAAAGATCTAAACCCTGGAACCTGCAACATCTATTCCTGATCATGCTTTATCCATGTCTCCGAAATGGCCACAACATCGAAGTCCCAGATACCTATCCATGCTGAAAGCTCACCTACCTTATTCTGGATACTTCTGGCCTTGAAGTAGACACACTTCAAACCAGCTTGCTGTCTGCCAGCACACTCCTGTGACCGTGAAATCCTGTCCATGCTCTCCCTACTCTCATCCACCTGTGCATTGAAACTACACCTCAGATTCCCATCCCCCTGCTGAGCTAGTTTAAACCCACCCAAAAGCACTAGTAAATTTCCCACCCAGGATATTAGTACCTCTCTGGTTCAAGTGAAGACTGTCCTGTTTGTACAGGTCCCACCTTTCCCAGAATGAGTCCCAATTATCCATAAGCCTGAAATCTTCCCTCCTGCACCATCCTTGCAGCCACATGTTCAGCTGATATCTCTCCCCATTCATTGCCTCGCTATCACGTGGCACGGTAACAAACCAGAGATAACAACTCTGTTTGTTCTAGCTCTCAGCCTCCACCCGAGCTCCCTGAAATCCTGTCTTCCATCCCTATCCCTCTTTCTACCTATTTTGTTGGTACCTACATGGACTAGAACATGGGGCTAGTCACCCTCTCCCTTCAGGACCCCAAAGATACAATCCGAGACATCACAGACCCTGGCACCTGGGAGGCAACACACTAACCGAATATGAACCAAATGGCTGTCACCCATTTTTTTGAGTTGAAACAGGCACAGTGTATGCACACAAAAAAAGAAAGTGGAGAAACTCAGCAGATGTGGAGAGAGAAACAGACCAGCTATCCTTAGTAGCCACATACGCAGATGACAAGCAACATGAGTTCGACTGGGACAACACTACTATTATAGG
>NW_025202793.1:6441-8000 GCF_004010195.1 Chiloscyllium plagiosum
GTGAGTGGTTGTCGGTGAGAGGGTGTTTGGGTGTTGAGGGGATATGCAGGAGTTTTGGGGGATGGGGTGATTGGGCAGCTGAGAGGCAACAGGGATGGGATCTGGGAAGATGTGTGAAGGAGGGTCATGGAGAGGCTGTGGAGAAGGAGCTGTGGCTAGGAACTGGACAGTGAGTGAGGGAGGTGGGTAGGGGGTGTTGGTGATTTAAGGGTGGAAGGAACAGTATATCCAGGTTGGGATAAACAGTAAAGGCAGTATAACCCTGAAGGATAACAGATTGGGCTGGGCCTGTAAACCTGTGGCTCAGTCAGTGATTCACTTCCCACGCGACAGTTGAGTTTTAATATTTTGAATTTGTCAGGAATGCTGATACAGGGGTTGGGGGACACTCATGAGAGAGGTCCCTCCATGAGCCAGCACCAGCAGAATGCGCTGATCAGCTTCCTGATTGTTTTCTGTGCTGCATTTCAATACAGAACATCAAAGACTCAACTCACAACTCTCCTTCTCTGAGCTAGACATCAAGGGAAAATCCTTCAGTGACTAATGCCCGGAGGTCTGGTGAGGTGTAACCTTACACTCGTTTGCTCCAAACCTATTCCCTCAACTTCAAGGGGAGTGGAGACAGCTGTAAGATGACCATTGTTATGATCTCCAGTCAGCTTCAGCGCAGGCCATCGCTGCCTGTGAGACACAGGTCCCAGAATTTGTTTGTGACTCCACTTTGGGGGGGTCCCAGGCCCACAATCTGAAATGCCTTGCCATCTTTTGTCAGCAGCATTTGATTTGCTGTATCTTGGGCAGTGATAAAGCGGTCTTTGTATCTGATGCAGAAGAGAACAGGTTCAGTTTTAGTTGGATTTTTCCTAGCTAATGATACCAAAGGATAAAAGGACAAAGGGAGTGGATAAAGTTAGAATGAATCAGTGAATTAAGGGGCTGTGTGGCCATAAGCTGAGGTGAGCATTTCATTTTCTGGGGATCTGCTGTGATTTGAGTTTGTTCTTTTTCCTACTGTAGGTGTGTCAGCAATGTCGGGTCTTCTCGACTGGCTGTACAACGGCTTCACCAGCATGCTACAGTTCCTGGGTAAGTGACTCAGAGCCTGTCCTGGATCGGTTTTTCCTTATTTCCCCCTCATCCTGGCTGCAGGCTGTACTTGGGGCAAGGGCAAAGCAAACACCCAATTCCACCATCCAAACCCGATCTAACTCCAGGATACAGGAGTGTGAGAGTCTATCACAAAGGGGTGACATTTAGAGGCAGCATAATACCAGTGTCACATGAAACAGGACTGTAAAACATGCTTGCGTTAGATTTCACGTTTAATAAATTAAGTTGCTTGTGAAAGCATCTCTGTACATATTGGAAACGAATGGAGCGGTCGAGCTCTGTATGTTATGAGCTCTCTCCTACTATGGCATGATTCACAGTTAAAGGTGTAACTTGAGAGCTGCAAGCATTTGAATCTCTGTCTTGCAGCCATCAGATTTTAGTGTAAGGTTAACATGAGCTGCTTTCAATCTTCGGTCTGACAGCAAGTGATCAAGCTCTAAGCT
>NW_025202794.1:0-575 GCF_004010195.1 Chiloscyllium plagiosum
GATACAGAGGAAAGCTCCCTCTACACTGTCCCCCCATCAAACACTCCCCAGGACAGGGACAGCACGGGGTTAGATACAGAGTAAAACTTCCTCTACACAGCCCAAACATGAATTGTAAACTCAAAATGTCGGTTCCCTTCACACCTCAAGTTATTGGGCCCAGAGGAGTGGTGGGTGGGCAAGGAGTGAGGTTGTGGCGAGCGGGCAAGGCTGGTTAGGGGTGGGATTGGAGTGACATCTGCTTTGCCCAGCGTATGGCCGTGGCAGGGAAGGGGCATCCAGTCAGGGGAGTGGTGGGGAACCATCAGTGTGTTGGACTGGGAGCCCGTCCAACACCCTACCGCCCAGAGGCATGCTTGTGAAGGTCCTGCAGTCGATCAGCCAGGGGGCGGCACTGCTGGAGAACAGGAAGTGAGCTCCCCTGGCAAACCCGTTCCCCAACACTACCACAGACGGGCAGAGCCTGGGGAGTGGTAACACATCTACCCCATTCACTCTCTCTCTCTCACCCACAATGAGAGCAGTTACACAGCGGCAGGGTCTGACAGTGCAGGGGGGTGTGGGGGGGTAGGGTC
>NW_025202794.1:6265-8000 GCF_004010195.1 Chiloscyllium plagiosum
GTAGCCAACAAAGAGACAGGCATAGCTGGGGCCCATACGTGTGCCCATGGCTACCCCTTTGGTCTGGAGGAAGTGGGAGGATTCAAAGGAGAAATTGTTAAGGGTGAGGACCAGTTCGGCCAAACGAATGAGAGTGTCGTTGGAAGGGTACTGTTGGGGACGTCTGGAGAGGAAAAAACGGAGGGCTTGGAGGCCCTGGTCATGGCGGATGGAGGTATAGAGGGATTGGATATCCATGGTGAAGATGAGGCGTTGGGGACCGGGGAAACGGAAGTCTTGGAGGAGGTGGAGGGCTTGGGTGGTGTTTCGAACGTATGTGGGGAGTTCCTGGGCTAGGGGAGATACAACAGTGTCGAGGTAGGTAGAGATGAGTTCAGTGGGGCAGGAGCATGCTGAGACAATGGGCCAGCCAGCTTCAACACAGTTTCTACCCTACTGTTAGAATACTGAATGGACTCACAAACTTTTAACATTCGCCTGTACCTGTGTTTTTGTTTTTGCCGCAGTTTACGTATTATTTACATATCTATGCTACTTAACTCTGTGATCTGCCTGTATTGCTCGCAAGACAAAGCTTTTCACTGTGCCTCGGTACATGTGACAATAAATTTAATTCAATTCAATTCAATGGTAAGATTCTTGGTAGTGTGGAATTGCAGAGGGATCTCGGTGTCCATGTACATAGATCCCTGAAAGTTGACACCCAGGTTGGTAGTGCTGTTAAGGCATATGGTGTATTCGGTTTTATTGGTAGAGGGATTGAGTTCTGGAGCCGTACTTATCAGTGATAGGAATATGGTTTTGTGCAGGGAAAGCCATGTCTTACCGACTTAATAGAATTCTTTGAGGAAGTGACAAAGTTGATTCATGAGGGAAGGGCTGTAGATGTCACATGCATTGACTTCAGGAAGGCATTTGATAAGGTTCTCCATGGTAGGCAGATGGAGAGAGTGAAGTTGCATGGGGCCCAGGGTGTACTAGCTAGATGGATAGAGAAATCGGGCGACTGTCTGTGTGGAGTTTGCACATTCTCCCCGTGTCTGCGTGGGTTTCCTCCAGGAGCTCCGGTTTCCTCCCACATTCCAAAGATGTGCAGGTCAGGTGAATTGGCCATGCTAAATTGCCCATTGTGTTAGGTGCATTAGTCAGGGGTAAATATAGGGGAATGGATCTGGGTGGGTTGCTCTTCGGAGGGTCAGTGTGGACTTGTTAGGCCAAATGGCCTGTTTCCACACTGTAGGGAATCTAATCTAATAAACTGGCTGGGCAGCAGGAGACAGAGAGTAGTAGTGGAAGGGAATTTCTCAAACTGGAGAGCTGTGAACAGTGGTGTCCCACAGGGATCCATGCTGGGACCACTGTTGTTTGTGATATACATAAATGATCTGGAGGAAGGTGTAAGTTGCCTCATTAGCAAGTTTGCAGATGACACTAAGATTGGTGGAGTAGCAGATAGTGAAGAGGACTGACAGAGAATACAGCAGAACATAGATAGGTTGGAGAGCTGGCCAGAGAAATGGCAGATGGAGTTCAATCCAGGCAAATGTGAGGTGATGCATTTTGGAAGATCCAATTCAAGAGTGAACTATATGGTAAATGGAAAAGCCCTGGGGAAAATTGATGTCCAGAGAGATCTGGGTATTCATGTCTATTGTAACCTGAAGATGGCAACGCAGGCCGATAGAGTGGTCAAGAAGGCATACGGCATGCTTTCCTTCATTGGCCGGGGTATTGA
>NW_025202795.1:0-1574 GCF_004010195.1 Chiloscyllium plagiosum
CCATAGGGCTGCTCTCTTATTGGAGAGAAAGAGACTGCTGGTGGCTTAACCCTAAGGATCAACACACCTCAGGTGAGAGGAGAGATTGAGAAGGAGTGTCCTTCATGGTAACTTCAGCTAGTGCAGGAATTGAATGCACACTGTTGGGATCACTCTGCATTGCAAACTATATCAGCCAAGAACTTATATCTCAGAACTTCAGGATATTCTAAAGCACTCCATCAATGAAATGCTTTTGAATTGTAGTCACAATTCTATAGGGATACTTTCATTGAGTTAAATCTGACACATAACCAGCAGTGGAGAAGGGGCTCTAAAATTGTCTGTGAAGGGCAAGCAGGCAGATTTTCCTGGAATTTACAGAGACATAAAACCAGGAAAACAAACATCATACACAAGAAAATTTTATGCTGATCCTTTTTTGACCTCCAAATAGAATTGTACTTGAACTTTTTCTACAGTTCATTATATCTCAGGGGGGCAGTGAACTGGAAATTGAGCCCCACTAGTCCCATGGTTGTCATAAAAGTTAAAGATTTGTGAAGTATACAAAGTTTTCTAATTTACCTGACTTGATACTCTGATTGATAAAAGCATGGATCAGGTGTCTGGACTGAACAAGAATTAATATTTATTATAAGTACTTCGATTCTAGCTATAGTTAAATAGTTACAAATTGTCAGCATTTAACACTACTAATTAAAGCTCTAATCAGCTTATAAACTCCCTGTTTACACACTCAGACAGACAAACAGACCAGATAAAATAGGCAATGAGCAGACAAGCAAACTGGAAAGACAGTTCAATTATAGAGTCATAGAGTCATAGAGATGTACAGCATGGAAACAGACCCTTCGGTCCAACCCGTCCATGCCAACCAGATATCCCAACCCAATCTAGTCCCACCTGCCAGCACTCGGCGCATATCCCTCCAAACCCTTCCTATTCATATACCCATCCAAATGCCTCTTAAATGTCAACATACCAATCGTGAGTCTCTCTCGTTCCCACAAACCGCCTATCTGTGCCCCGAACTTTCGAGTCCCCAATTACTACTGCTCTGCTCTTCTTCACCCTTCCCTTCTGAGTAACGGGGACAGGCTCCGTGCCAGAGACCTGAGCCCCGTTACTTACCCCTGGTAAGTCATCCCCCCCACAAGTATCCAAAACGGTATACTTGTTCTTGAGGGGAACGGCCGCAGGGGGTCCCTGCACTGGCTGCTTCCTCCCAGTCCCCCTCACTGTCACCCATCTATCTGCCATCTTTGGAGTTACTACTTCCCTATAACTCTGATCTATGACCCCCTCTGCCTCCCGAATGATCCGAAGTTCATCCAACTCCAGTTCCAGTTCCCTAACACGGTCTTGGAGGAGCTGGAGATGGGTGCACTTCCTGCAAGTGTAATCGGCAGGGACGTCGATGGCATCCCTCACCTCATACATGTTGCAGGAGCTTCAGGGTGCAGGGCCTGGAGTGTAGGGAGGTTAGGAACATGGCATCAATTTCAAAGGAGGGTGCCTGTAAACAGGAAAGTGGCTTGAAGTGTGTATACTTCAATGCAAGAAGACAGCTC
>NW_025202795.1:5059-6189 GCF_004010195.1 Chiloscyllium plagiosum
GTGGGAGCGACGGTTGTCGCTGTGGGAGCGACGGTTGTCGCTGTGGGAGCGACGGTTGTCGCTGTGGGAGCGACGGTTGTCGCTGTGGGAGCGACGGTTGTCGCTGTGGGAGCGACGGTTGTCGCTGTGGGAGCGACGGTTGTCGCTGTGGGAGCGACGGTTGTCGCTGTGGGAGCGACGGTTGTCGCTGTGGGAGCGACGGTTGTCGCTGTGGGAGCGACGGTTGTCGCTGTGGGAGCGACGGTTGTCGCTGTGGGAGCGACGGTTGTCGCTGTGGGAACGACGGTTGTCGCTGTGGGAGCGACGGTTGTCGCCGTGGGAGCGACGGTTGTCGCTGTGGGAGCGACGGTTGTCGCTGTGGGAGCGACGGTTGTCACCGTGGGAGCGACGGTTGTCACCGTGGGAGCGACGGTTGTCGCTGTGGGAGCGACGGTTGTCGCTGTGGGAGCGACGGTTGTCACCGTGGGAGCGACGGTTGTCACCGTGGGAGCGACGGTTGTCGCTGTGGGAGTGACGGTTGTCACTGTGGGAACGACGGTTGTCACCGTGGGAGCGAAGGTTGTCGCCGTGGGAGCGACGGTTGTCACCGTGGGAGCGACGGTTGTCACCGTGGGAACGACGGTTGTCACCGTGGGAGCGACGGTTGTCACCGTGGGAGCGACGGTTGTCGCTGTGGGAACGACGGTTGTCGCTGTGGGAGCGACGGTTGTCGCTGTGGGAGCGACGGTTGTCGCTGTGGGAACGGTGGTTGTCACCGTGGGAGCGACGGTTGTCGCTGTGGGAACGACGGTTGTCGCTGTGGGAGCGACGGTTGTCGCTGTGGGAGCGACGGTTGTCACTCTTGTATCGTTGACAATCAGACCACCGAGCATCACTGTCAGGAAACAACACAGACACATCAGGGGATTCACTTGGAAAGCCATCCCTCTTCAATGTCGATTGCTTTAATGTCACTACGTTGTTAGGCCCATAAATCTTGCTGAGCATTGTGTTTTGTTGACAGTATTACAGTGCCTCACCTGAGCAGACTGAAGCAACCCTCCCCCTCTCTCTCTTTGTGACTTGCCTCCCCCCCCCAAACACGCACTCTCATTCTCTCTCTCTCTCTTTCTCCTCCCCTCCCTCCGTCC
>NW_025202795.1:7148-8000 GCF_004010195.1 Chiloscyllium plagiosum
TCAAGTTTTACAACATCTTTCCAATAGGAAGGAGACCAGAATTGCACGCAATATTCCAACAGTGGCCTAACCAATGTCCTGTACAGCCGCACCAACTCCCAACTCCTGTATTCAATAAAGGAAAGCATGCCAAATGCCTTCTTCACTATCCTATCTACCTGCGACTCCACTTTCAAGGAGCTATAAACCTGCACTCCAAGGTCTCTTTGTTCAGCAACACTCCCTCGGACCTTACCATTAAGTGTATAAGTCCTGCTAAGATTTGCTTTCCCAAAATGCAGCACCTCACATTTATCTGAATTAAACTCCATCTGCCATTTCTCAGCCCATTGGCCCATCTGGTCCAGATCCTGTTATAATCTGAGATATCGCTGTCCACTACACCACCAATTTTGGTGTCATCTGCAAACTTACTAACTGTACCTGTTACGCTCGCATCCAAATCATTTATGTAAATGACAAAAAGTAGTGGACCCATCACTAACCCTTGTGGCACTCCACTGGTCACAGGTCTCCAGTCTGAAAAACAACCCTCCACCACCACCCTCTGTCTTCTACCTTTGAGCCAGTTCTGTATCCAGATGGCTAGTTCTCCCTGTATTCCGTGAGATCTAACCTTGCTGATGAGCCATTAGGAATGTTTGCCTCCTTGGCCCCTCTGGAGAGCAGGCTGCGTCTTCAGTCTGGAAATGAAACAACCTCTCCTTGTACAGGAGCCAGGCTCCTGAACACATTTCTCAACCTCACAGGATTCAGGTGGGAGAACTAAAGCACAGATTGCTGGTATTTGGCCGAATTATCAAGCATTACAGAAATAGACAGAGACAGCGTTGCATCATTTTGTAGCAGAGA
>NW_025202796.1:0-3142 GCF_004010195.1 Chiloscyllium plagiosum
TTCCAACTGCGGCGGAAAATGTGGGGGGAACTGTTGCATCTTTCTCCTCCAAGGGAGGGAACATCAGAGATAGGGAGGTACAATTCCTATCATTCCATGCAGTCTCATCCTGATACAGGGCTACCATACATTTCATGCCCTTCCTGTTTCGCTTCCACCCGAGCGGAAAGGGAACCACCTGGGCCACTGGCCTACCGGAGGCACATCCATAGCAATTGCTTTTGTTCAGACTTTTTACAGTATACTTTACCCATTCAACCCAGGCATTTGCATCCCCGTACCCAGACTCTATTACGATGGTCTGTTTCAAATCCTTTACCTCTATAATTTTTACTACTTTAGGATCATCGGGAGGGGTGAAAGGTTGTATCTCATTACCCAGTAATTCTACCTTTTTTCCCTGTCCTACGCTAATTCGAAAACAACAGCCCACAAACTCCTTCCCATTTGCTTTCATTTCAATCCCAAATGTTTCATTTAATTGTACCTCATAAGTGCCACCTCCCAAAACTGTTTCGTGCCATGTGGTTTTCCTTATCGTTAAATATATGGGGTTACACTTTTTATCGGGACAATTGGTGCTGGTCGAAAGGGGGCCCAGTGTATTGTGACAAGACCTTTATACCAGGTATCATCCCCGAGACCATCCCCATCGGACTTAAGATGTATCTCTGAGTTGCGGTATTGTCTCTGATTAGCTACATTCCCACAATTTACTAAGCTGCATACATCAGTATGTATTACTTGTGGATTATCAGACTCAGGAACCATTAATAATACATATGAAAATGATATGTGACAAAATCCCAATACCAAGAGGGCTAGCATCATAACTCTAAGCATTCCCAGTATTCTGATCATTATGCTAAAACACAAAAAGGCTTAATATACAATCTTACAGAAATAATCCCGCGCTCGCGTCGCCACTGTATAGTCAATTATTCAAAGTCTCTTTAGTCTGAGTTTCAGCGGGTCTTGCGTTGATTCGTCTGTCCAGACTTCTTCCTCAACTGGAGGGTCCACTGGCCCTTTGATCCGAGTATAATGAGTCCAGCCTTTCTCCGCCGTCCTTATTGCCGTTTCGGTAGTCAAAAGAGCCTGACACGGCCCTTCCCAGTCTGGCTGCCGCTTAGTCTCTGTCCATGATTTTATTAAGACCCAATCTCCTGGCCGGATGGGATGAACAGCAAATAGAAGGGGCTGAGTCTGTGCCAATAGACCCTGTTTTCTCAGGAAAGATAAAGAGGAGGACAAGCCCAGTATATACTTCTTTAAAAACAAATCTTTAGTTTCGGGAATTGGCAATTCTCCCTGCGTTCCCAAATAAGGTAATCCAAATAAAATTTCATAGGGGGATAGTCCCAAATCTTTCCTCCGACAAGGGACAAGCCCAAAAGGCATCCTTTAAATCTATCACACTAAACCATCTGTAATCATGAGGGATCTTACTTAATAACGTATAGGGGTTTGGCACCACTGGGTGCCTGATCTGTACTATTCGATTTAATGTTCTCAAATCCTGCACCAATCGATAAGTTCCAACAGATTTCCGTACTGGTAGAATTGGGGTATTATAAGGAGACATACATGGCTCCAACATAAATCCTTCCCCTTTTACCCCTGAAACAGTAATTGACCGTGTCGACATTTCTACTTTCTTTAGTTTAAAATTCAGCGATGGCCGTGCTGCCCCCGTATCTACTAGGAAGACTACCTCTTCCCTACAGGGTCCCACCTTCAAGTTTATCAAGGGTTCCTGGTGGGCCCCTGAGGGCAGGAACCCCTGACACCCCTATTCTTCATCATAATTCATAAGCGGAATTGCCTTTTCTTCCCTTTGTAGATCAGGACACTCCCGCTTAAAATGCCCTATCTTTCCACAATAATAGCATCCTGCCTATAGCGACTTCCATCTCTGCCCCTGTCGCTCAAACCCTCTATCAAATGTTCCCACTTGTCCTCTCCCTCTTCCTCTTCCTCTCTGTCCAACATGCTGCCTCCTGCCGCTCCGGTTGCCCACTATTGGTTCCATTCTCCCCTTAATTACCCCATCAACCGTAGCTACCATCATCTTCACCTTCTGTTTTTGTCTCTCATCCTCCCTTTTTACAAACACTTTCTGTGCCTCTCTCAACAATTCACCTAATGGTTTTCCGCTCCATCCTTCTATCTTCTGTATCTTCCTCTGTATAGCTGGCCATGCTCTTGTCACAAAATGTACTTTCAAAAGACCCTGTGCCACTGGGTCCTCAGGGTTCATTCCAGAGTGTTCCGCATTGAGTCCCTTAATCTTTGCAAGAAAGCTGAGGGAGTCTCATCTTTCTCCTGTCTAATTTCAAAGGCTTTAATCAAATTCTGTGACTTCGGAACTGCCTCTCTTATTCCTTTTAGAATCAGGTCTTTCAATCCCCTCATTTCTTCTCTATGCTCCGGGTTTTGGTTTTCCCACTGGGGTCTCTGAGGGGAAACTTCACCTCTCCCTGTCCAGCATCCCCATCTCCAATCGGGTGTTCCCTGTCCCATATTTTAATGGCAGCTCCTCATATAAGTCCCCTTTCCTCCCCAGTAAATAGTATATTCAAAATAGACATTAATTCAGCCCAGGTATACAGACTGGGCCCTCAAAATTGATCAATTTGTTCAGACAACCCCACCGGATCCTCAACCAGGACCTCCATTTCCTTTTTTAAATGTTCTGACCTCCCCACTGGTGAGGGGGGCACTTACAAACCCAATCTCTTTGTCCCCTATGGGTACCTCCCGAAGGGGATAAGTCGTTACGTTTTTCCCCTTTTTCTTTTTTTTACAAGAAATATTGCAATATTTCTTGCTCCCCATAACTTCAAACACCAATTCATCAATTCATGCTTGACTAACCTTCAAAGCCTGTTCCTAACTTATAAATATATTTATATATATTTACGTTCATTTCTTCAGTATTTAATAGTAAAAATGCAAAATGCATACAGTTCCCAATTTTGCAATTCACTGTAATTACCCAGTGTTAGTCCTTTAATTTAGATCCAGAATTAGTTTCCTTAAATAGTCCTGACCAATCATTGCTCAATTACAATACTATAAGTCGTAAAATAATCAGAACTTGCCTTAAAAGAATTTGTCTACTCAAGTTTTTTAAAAAAAA
>NW_025202796.1:3651-8000 GCF_004010195.1 Chiloscyllium plagiosum
CCTCTTTTCCCGGCCACCAAGGCAATACTTAAAAGTCAATTTTCTTACCTTGGTCTGTGCACAGAATTGTCTGGCCCCTTTTGTCACCGTATTTTCTATCGAGCTCCTATCACTGTCTGATTCAGATGTCTCTCTTATAGGATTCACATCAGTCACCCAAGGGAGCAGACCAAACCGGGACACGAGACCGCTCCTCAATGGGGAACGGGACGCGTCTTCCCAGTGTCCAAGGCCAGCCACTCCCCCCTGGTGATGGAAGAAAATCCCGGACACGAGCCCCCAGTTGTGAGAAACAAAAGCTCACTCACTTTAATAATTTCAGTCCGAGACAAATATCTGAATCCGCCATTTATTTTTACACCTATAGATGGGTGCCCTGTCTCAATACCAGGTAAGGTAATGAGAAAATGCACACTAAATCCAACAAACTCTCGAAATTTATTCAGTTTGAATCCCCATATTTTTCCTTATTCCATTGTTTGTTTCCTGCTTCGCTTACGTCACTCATTTCCTTAAGACTTATCCCACAACTTCTGTTTATCCTGTCTTGTCTGTGACAAACTCTTATCTCTGACTCCCATAAGGGTGTTTGACGTCAGTCTACCGTAGGTTATTGATTAGGCATATCTTTTCTTCTATCAGCATCTATTTCCATCCAGAGGCCACTTTGACCTCTTTGATTAGGGTTTGTTCCTGTGTCCCCGTGTAAGGGGGAAACAGATGCTTTCCTGTTTGCCCATATATCCACCATTGTTCTGTATTCACGTCTCATGCTAACATATCCTTTCTTTTTGCTGAATATGTATTTTCTCATTCCTATTCTGTATCAGAATTTATACTTGCAGAAATAACATTAATTCATTTATATCCCACAGAAAGCATTCAGAAGAGAAAATATACTTAGTGTCACTCAATACTGACATTGTATTTTCACAAAATGAACAAAACATACAATCAAGAGTCACACCAGTATTTTTCTTCAGAAATATTGATATATCTTATCACAAGGGACATTTTCATTGTGGTGCATTAAGCATCCTGCTTCTAAAGCTGTACACACTCTCTCTCTCTCTGTGTGTCTCTACAGATTGAGTCGGTTCGCTCCAAGCAGTGTCCCAGATAATGTTTTACTGATCAGGGACTGTGAAGCAGTTGCCCTCTAGTGGCGAGAGAGCGCTTGCCCTGCTGTTGAGGATTATGGGTAAAGTCCCCTTCCATTCGCGCCCACACAAACCTGCAGCCACTTCAGCTGCTTTGTTGAAAATCACAAGCTTTTAAGGCGCTGTTCTTTCAACGGTGGAACTGGACTTAATACATCAGTTGAGGCCAAATCAACATGTTATATGATATTAACACATCTTTCTGGCTTTGAGAGACACCAGATCATCTGAATTCGGGGCAGATGAAGGAGATTTATTCTCTTGAGCCTGCTCCCCATGGCTGATCTGATTAAACCACGTTCCTGCCTGTCTGATAGATTCTTGATAAGCAAGGGATGAAAGGCTATTTAATTCTTCACTACAAGCATTCAAAGGTTTCACTTCTACCTTTTGAAGAACAGACTTATGACCCTGTACAAAAAAACCTGCTTATCTCGATCTTAAATGAGAGAACTTATTTTAGTTTTATATTCTCCCTGAAAAAGAAGCATTCTTTTCACATCCACGCTGTATCCTATGCTCATGTTGATATGGCATCTGCTTTAATGAGCTACTCTCTCATGAGAACAGCTGCCTAACCTGCTGCCTTCAATAATTAATGCACATGTACATTCAAGGTCCCCTGCCCCTACATCTACTTCATAATTGTAACCTTAAGTTTATTTTGACTCTCAACATTTTCCTCCCAAAATGTATCACTGACATCTCTTTCCATTAAATTGTATCTGCAATTATTTGCCCATTCCACTCATCTACCTATATTCTACATTATCTTCCTCAAGGGCCATAATACTCCTAAGTTTAATATCATCAGCAAATTTTGAAATTGTGCCTTGTACACACAAATTAATGTAGATTTAATAGTAAAATTTATTTTAAATAAATTATCAGCTGTTTCCCCAGATAGTCAATCAGGCCATGGCTGACCTGGACCACATTCCCCTTTATTTGTGCAACCCTTACTGTCCTGAGCGAATGAAAATCCCTGAACCCCGGCCTTGAAGTTCTTCTTGAAATCATCCTAATCCTAATTTTATCCATCCTCTTGTCCTGGAGAACACAGTTTGCATTAACACTGTTAATTATTTCTAGAGGAGAAATCTCGCTTATGTAGAACGGTACGGAGGCTCAGTGTTTTGCACTGCTGCCTCACAGCGCCAGGCACCCAGATTCGATTCCAACTTCAGGCGACAGTCTGTGTGGAGTTTGCACATTCTCCGGGTGCTCCGGTTTCCACCCACAGCCCAAAGATGTGCAGGTTAGGTAAAATGGGTCATGCTCAATTGCCCATAGTGTTCAGGAGTATGGGCTTGTGGCGCTGAAGGGCCTGTTTCCACACTTGGGATTCTTGAAAAAGAATGGCATTTTTATGAAACCTGTCCTCTCTCATTAACATATCTTAAGGTGACATGGCAAGTGGATACTGAGAGGATAGTTTCTTTTCTCTGGCAGACGAGAGCTAGGGGGGCAGTATAACTGAAAACAGCCTTCCATTTAATACGAGAAGGGGTTTTCTTGCTGAGGGTTGACAGTCTATGGAATTCCATTTTCCACATCAGAATGGAGATTAGACGTTGAGTTTAGTCAAGGATGAGTTGGACTGATTTTTGATGAATAAGGCTAATGGCGGTGGGGTGGGGGAGCCAGGAGAAGCAGAAAGTGCAGCTGAAACCATAACCAGATGAGCAGTTATCATCATTGGCACAGCAGCTCCTGCTCCTGGGTCCTATGTTCTGGCAGAGGCTGCAGCAAACCTGGACCCCCATCTTTCCTTTGTCACTCACTGACAGAAATATAATTTCAAAACAAACATTATTTTCATAAACAAGGCCAGCTGTACGCTCATTACTTTATATTTCTCAGCTCTCTTTTCATCTCAGCAGGGTTTTAGAAACGTGTTTTTGTGTTACGTTGGAGAGGAGACAGACACAAGACAGAGCGAGGCCTCAGAGACACAGAGAACTTTCACTGTGCACAGCAAGGCTGTCACGGGAAACATCTGGTGAAAGGCTTGGAGGTGGGTGGGAGGAGGAGGAGGAGAGAAAAGGAGAGGATCACAGGGTAAAGAGATTTTATCGTTCAACAGAAAAGCTCTTTGCATATTACCATAATCCAGGTAATTAATGGGAGAGGATTAGAAACCCACAAGAATGAAAGCACGGTGACTCAGAGGTTAAAAGGCAGACAGCAAAGAGCTGCATTATTCCTCCCAGGATGTGATTGCCTTTGGCAAGCCTCATATTTATTGCCCATCTCCAGCTGCTCGGACCGAATTCTTTGCTGAGCCAGATAATGGGATCGTTAAGAATGAATTGCGTCACTGTGGGACTGGAGTCACAGACCGGGTGATGACTGGGTTCCCTTGCCCAAAGAACATTCATGAACATGACATTGAGTTTCATGGGTTTTTTTTGTTCAGATCCAAGCGCCTTCCTTCCCAGATATTACATGGCTCACCACCGCCCTCTCCAGGACAATTAAGAAAGGGCCACCAAGAGCAGACACGGTCAGTGCCCGGCCCATCCCATGAGAAATCAAAATAAATGATGAGCAACTCAAATGATCAAACTGGTGAGGCCTTAAAGACTGGAGCTTAGGCTAGAAATAGAGCCATGACATGGATGACCCTGGTTTGTCAGACTGAAAGGTGGAGTGTCCTTCGGATTGACACTGGGATCAGGCACAAAATGAATTACACTCAAAGACCGAACACACGGCGATCAAAGCGGGTCACCAAACTGCAAAGAGCAGCAATTTATCTGGGAGACCTCAACAGGTATCAGTGGGTGTAAGAGCATGAGGTAGGCAAGTATCAGATGCAGTTGAATACACCAGAAATACAGTAACACATAAACGGAAGCTATTTGGATAGAACAGGACAATGAGATTAATTGAATTTTTCTACTGAGAGCAGGCACAAAGCTTTCTGGTTGTAATGACTCAGAGAATGATTAAGGATGAAGTGCAGCTCATTTTGTAAACAAATCGCTGCGGCTAGGAAGAAAGGATGTTTAGTGACATCGATCTTTAAAATTAGGAACCACTTTAGAAAAAGACATGGGAATGGCCAATGTGAATTTCAAAATTACTTTGGAAAGTGAGTAGATGGAGGGGAGAGCGACCATGGCAGCTGTACTGAAGAATGGCTAGGTCACCTTGAGAATATGGTGTACAGTTATGTGCTTCTTT
>NW_025202797.1:0-7265 GCF_004010195.1 Chiloscyllium plagiosum
ATCTGTCTACCAGAACATTCGGAGGCGCTAGTCACAGAACTCTGCTGCCCTTGCTGGTGAAGAATAGAAGTTTTTCTGGTAGCAGGCATGACTTGTCTTCATTTGTCATCGTCAACTGAAGAAAAGAATCGACCAATTTAACACGGGCACTTCATGTCAGAGAAATGGTTTCTGGTTTCTTTCTCACTCTAGAGCACGATTGATTCCAAATTCTGTGAACACATTCCTAACCCTTAGTGGCTTAGAAGGCGGGAGGTCTTCTGTCCAAAGCTGTGGTTTAACATCTTCACGTGATCCTAGAGAAAGAGAGAGAAAGGACAGGTGCAAATATAACAAAAACCTTTTCCATTCATACATTCCTGTATTGTAAAAAACTGTGAATTCTTCTCCCAGAGGTAGGGAAGGGATACAGAAGATAAATCCCAGAACTTGTTTACAGAAAAGACCTGAGACAATGTAACATTTCAGCAATGTCTGCTTTACTTTGCAAGCTTGATATCTGAGAGACACAAATATACAAAACTGAAATAGCTCACTGACTGGCTTCTAGGTCATATTCATAGAGATAGTGCAGTACAGAAACAGACTCTTCTGTCCAACTTGTCCATATTGACAAGATATCCTAAATTAATCTAATCTAATTTGCTAGCACTCGGCCCATATCCCTCTAAACCCTTCCTATCATATACCAATTTACATGCCTTTTAAATGTAATTATACCAGCCTCCACCACTTCCTCTGGTGACTTATTCCAGAAATACACAATCATCTATGTGAAAAAAATTGTCCCTTAGATGCTTTTTAAATCTTTTTCTGCTCAGCTTAAACCCCTGCCTTCTAGTTCTGGACTCCCCTATCCCAGGGAGAAGACCATGTTTATTTACCGTTTCCACGCCCCTCATGATTTAAAAGAAAACCTCTAAGGTCACCCCTGCTCTTCCGACGCTCAACTGAAAACAGCTCCAGCCTCTCCCTACAGCTCAAACCCTTCAACCATGGCAACATCTTTGTCAATCTTTTCTGAAACCTTTCAAGCTACACAGCCTTCCTGAGTGGGGACACCAGAATTGCAATCAATATTCCAAAAGTGGCCAAACCAATGTCTTCAACATGATCTCTGAACTCCTATGTTCAATGTGTGGCATTGGAAAAGCGCAGCAGGTTAGGTAGCAACAGAAGATCAGGAGAGTCGATATTTCAAGCATAAGCCCTTCATCAGGAATGACATTCCTGATGAAGGGCTCATGCCCATCACATCAACTCTCCTGCGCCTCAAATGGTCTGACTTGCTGTGATTTTCCAGTGTCCCAGTTTTAGAATCTGATCTCCAGCATCTGCAGTCCTCACTTTCTCCTACAGTCAATGCTTTGACCAAAAATTAAAGCATACCAAACTCCTTCTTCACTATTCTGTCTACCTGCAGCAAGACTTGCAAGGAAATACGAACCTGCACTCCATGGTCCCATTGTTCAGAAATACTCCCCAGGACCTTACCACTAAGTGTATAAGACCTATCCTGATTTACCTTTCCAAAATGCAGCACCTTTATTTATCTAAATTAAATTCCATCTGCCACTCCTCGGCCCATTCACCCATCTGGTCAAGATCCCCTTGTACTCCGAGATAACCTTCTTCGCTGTCCACTACACCTCCAATTTTGGTATCATCTGCAAAGTTACTAACCATATATCCTATGTTCATATCCAAATCATTTATATAAACAATGAAAAGCAGAGAACCCAGCACACCACTGGTCACAGGCCTCCATTCTGAAAAGCAACCCTCCACCATGACCTTCTATCATCTACCATCAAGCCAGTTCTGTGTTCAAATGGCTACATCTCCCTCTTTTCCGTGTGATCTATCCTTGCTAACTAGCCCACCACAAAGAAACTTGTCGAACACCTTACTGCGGTCCATCACTCTTCTCTCATAAATCCTCTTTGTTACTTCTTCCAAAAAAACTCAATCAAGTTATGAATCGGAGATGCCAGTGTTGGACTGGTGTGCACAAAGTTACAAAACCAGGAGAATATGTTTTTTGAAGAATTACATTTTATTTTGCTCAAAAACTGTATGAAGCTATGTAAAACGCTGCAAAACTATAGACAGCGTTTGTCAGTCTGACATAGCATTGGGACACAAGCAAACACCTGTTGTTTGAAAAGCTGAGCTACCTTGAGAATGTAATTTAAAAGAATTTCTGGAATTTAATTAACAAAACCAGAAACCAGCATATTCCATTATGAAAGATGGAATTTATTCTAAAAATGTTTATTGTACCATATCTCTCTGACACCGGATTCCTTTGGCTATAAATTCTGTGAGCATGGTCCAAATAAACCTGTTGGACTATAACCTGGTGTTGTGTGATTTTTAACTCAATCAATTTAGTAAGACATGACTTCCCACGCACAAAGCCATGTTGACTACCCCGGATCAGTCATTCCCTTTCCAAATAAATATAAATCCTGTCCCTCAGGATTCCTTCCAACTACTTGTCCACCACTGATGTCAGGCTCACTGCTCTTTACTTCCTTGGCTTTTCCTTACCACCGTTCTCAAACAGTGGCACCACATTAGCCAACCTCCAGTCTTCCAGAACCTCACTGGCAACTATCAATGATGCAAATAGAGTTCTAGGTCTACACCAACCCTCCAAAGAGTATCCAAACAGACCCATTCCCCTGACCTATTACTCTACATTTCCCTGACTAATGCACTGAACGTACACATCCCTGAACACGACGGGCAATTTAGCATGGCCACTTCACCTAATCTGCATATCTTTGAATGTGGGAGGAAACCAATGCAGAAATAGGGAGAACATGCAAACTCCACACAGACACCTGAGGCTGGATTCAGAACCGGGTACTTGGTGCTGTGAGGCAGCAGCGCTAACCACTCAGCCATCCCCGGTCACTGGGCCCTAAGTTCTCCCCCACTGACATTTCAGTCACTTGCCCTGCCTTATTTCCCAAGAGTAGGTCAAATCTTGCACCTTCTCTAGTAGGTACGTCCACCTACTAGAATCAGAAAATTTTCTTGCACTCAATTAGTAAATTTGTCTCCATCTAAACCCTTAGCATGATGGGAATCCCAGTCTATGTTTGGAAAGTTAAAATCACCAACCAATACCACCTTATTATTTTTACAGTTAAGTGTGATCTCCTTACAACTTCAATTTCTCACTGACGACTGGGGGATTGATAGTACAATCCCAATTAGGTGATCATCTCTTTCTTATTTCTCATTTCCACCCAACTAATTTATTTTGATGTAACTTTCCTAAATGTCTTCCCAGGAATGTCCTTACTCAGTACTGCTGTAGTGTTATTCCTTCTCAAAAACGCCAAACCCCCTTTCTCTCTTGCCCCACTTTCTATCCCTCCTATACCATTTGTATCCTGGAATATTAAGCTTCCAGTCCTGTGCATCTCTGAACCACATCTTTGTAATTGCTATGATATGCAAGTCCCATGTCCCTAAAATTCCTGGAGTTCATCTGCCTTACCTGTTAGGCTTCTTGCATTGAAACAAATGCAGTTTAATTTATCAGTCTTACCTCAATCACTGCTTTGTTCCTGCCTGCCCTTAAACAATGCCAGCAGGAATTCCAACTCTAGCTCAGAAGGACAGAGCTGGTTATTGAATCCTTCCAGTCCCAGCACCAAGGCGTCGCGATCAACAGGGGTCGGAATGATATTTAATGTGACCAGTAATTCCATTGACCTCAGTGCCAGGTAATTCATTCTTCATCCATTCTTCCATTCTTCACTGGGGTCCGACTGAACACTTGACATGAACACTCGGAAAAAAATTGCTTCAGAAACTCAGCAGGTCTGGTGGCATCTGCGGAGAGAGAGAGAGAGAGTAACATCCTTTCTCAGATAAGGGAGACCTTCATCGTGTGAGGATTCAAGTCCAGGGGCAGGAGTGGCTTGCTACAATTGGACAGGGTGACACCACACTCTGGAGAACTGTATGTGCAGTTTGGAGTCTCCTTACCTGAGGAAGGATATTGTGCCTATGGAGGGAGTGCAGCAAAGGTTTCCCAGAGTGATTCCTGGGATGGCAGGACTGACAGATGGAGAGAGATCGGATCAGCTAGAATGATATTCATTGGAGTTTAGAAGAATTAAGGGGGAGTCTCATAGAAACCTATGAATTTGAACAAAGATGAGACAGAGTAAACACAGGGAGGGTGTTCCTGGTGACCGGGCGGAGAGTCCAGAACCAGGAGGTCATAGCCCAAAGGAGATGGTGCAAGATTGAGATGGGGAGAAATGTCTTTACACAGAGAGTGGGGAGAATGTGGAATTCTCTGCCACAGAAAGCAGTCAGGACCAGAACACTGAATGTTGTTCAGGAAGGAGTTGAATAGATTTCTTAGGGGCGAAAGGGAGAGCGCGGGGAGACACAGGACCAAGTTAAGTGATCAGCCATGACTCCATTGAATGGGCGGAGCAGGCTGGAGGGGCCAAATTGTTTCGCTACGAATGGCACAGTTGCCGCTGGCAGGTGGAGGACAAAGGGAGGTTTTGCCTCGATTATATATAGGCCGTGAGAATGAGGGTCAATAATTTCTAGCTGACAATTTAGAGAGAGTGGGTGCAGAGTGATCTTTTGAGTTTAGCATTGAAGAGTCTGGGTTGGATTGATGGGTTGTTGTTAATGAGACAGGCTGCACAGAAACAGTGATTCCATTGCGATGGTGAGGGTTTGGACCGAATTTCACAGACACAAGGTTATCCTTCCAAATGGACGGGTGTTAGCAAAGGGTCAGGGCAACAGGGAACAGGAAACACTAAGATTGGTGTTTGCTGAAGCAATGATGTTATTGATAGGAAATCGCTCTCTGAATCCAGCACAGGAACACAGCGCTGAGATGGCAGCACTCATTGTCCCAATGCTTCTGATCCTTTCTCTTGTCACATAGCTTCACATTAAACTCTGGACCAGGAAACAAGGTGGGTGAGACACTCTGGCAGGTAATGCTGGTGATCGTTCTCCAGTCGGGATTCAACGTGGGTTTCAAACTAATGTTGCTCACATAGAGTGTATGAGGGTGTGTGTATGAAAGAGTATGAGTGAGAATGTGTTCGAGTGAGAGTATGAAGGTGTGCATGTGTATGAGAGAGAGAGAGACGCACACATTTCACACGCGCACATGCACACTCACTCACTTCTGTAGTGCACCTTGTAGACAACATTTGAGAAGACGAACACCATCCAGAGACAACACAACGCATGTTTGATTGGCACTGTATCCACAGACATCCACACGCTCCACTACCCGTGCTCAGTAGCAGCAGTGTGTATCATCTATGAGATTCACTGCAGAAATTCACCAAAGGTCCTCAGGCAGCACCTTCCAAACCCACAACTAGTTCCATCTAGAAGGGCAAGGACAGCAGATACATGAGAATACCACCTCCTGCAAGTTTCTCCCTGAGCCATTCATTATCCCAACATGGAAATATATTAGCTGTTCATTAAGTATTGCTGGGTCAACATCCTGAAGTTCCCTCTCTAATGGTATTGTGGGTCTACCTACAGCACAGGGACTGCAGTGATTCAATAAGACAGCTCACTACTTACTTCTCAAGGGGCTAACGAGGGATGGATAATAAATTCTCGGCCCAGCCAGTGATTTCCACAACCCACAAGTGAATTTAAAAACAAATAATCAAACACTATGTGGGAATGTGCTTTGTGAGGATGTCGACAGGCTGAACAAGTGGCAGATGAAATTACTTGGAGAAACATAAAGAGTAATGTGCTGTGTTCTGAGGAATGGACAGCATAGATATAAACTAAAGGTTAACTTTGGAATACTTGTTGCTTGCGCATCAGTCAAAGAATCCAGATTCATTTGCAAGCAGGTGAAGCTGAATATTTACAGTAAAACTTTCCCATGTTCTTTCTCTCTTATTTTCTCCAGCTGATTCTTCCAACAGTTCTCAGTGGCACAGGTAAATTAGCAACTTCGAACAGCATTCAAACACTGTCCAAATAGCCTGAAAATCACTCTGGGGTGCAAACCCAGCAATTTTACATTTGTTAGACAATTTGGATCAAATGGACCATTGTGTCTGACTGCAAATCTAAAGTACAATAGTTCAAATCGAGGACACACTATCAATTTCCGTTAGGCACTGAACTGAGCGTTGGTCAGTCTCATCAGTGGTGAGGCTATCCATTGTAGTTGGAAGAACTGAAAAAGGCAAGTTGTCATCTGAATGGGAGAGAAAGTTCAAATTGTGTTGGTGCAAAGGGATCAGTGTGTCCTTGTGCATGAATCTCAAAGTAGTATACAGCTGCAGTGGGTCATAAGGAAAGCATTTATTGCTAAAGGAATGGAGTATGAAAGTAGAGAAGTGTTACTGCAACTAGATAAGGTATTGGGGTTTCCACATCCAGACTACTGCAGACAGTTTTGGTCCCCTTACTTGAGGAGGGATGTAGTTGAATTGGAGGGAGTTCAGAGGAGATTCGCTGAATTGATTGCCAAGATGAAAGGTTAGTCTTGTACAATTTTGATCTCTTGAGGACAGATGCAGTTATACTGGAAGTAGTTCTGAAGAGATTCACTCAATCATTTTCAGAGATGAAGGGTATCTTAGATGAGCGATTGAGCTGTTTCTCTGGATTTTGGAAGATAGGAGAACTAACTGAGGGTTATAAGATGCTAAAGTGGGGATTGACAAAGGAGATGGAGAAAGGATGTTTGCTCATTTGGGACAATCCAGAATGAGAGGTTATTGTTTTAGGATAAGGGGCTGGGCAGACTGAAAACGGAGATAAGGAGGAATGAAATCTCTCAAATGAGGAGGGGGTTGTACATCTGTGGGAACCCGCCACCACCACCCAGCACACTGCATAAATTGAAGGAGGAGACAGACAGAACGTGTGATGGGTCAAAGAAAGTGTGAGCAGCTAGGTGGATTTGAGGCTGAGATGGGATCAACTACGATCGTATGGAATAGGGGAGCAGTTTTCTGAGGGACCAGATGGACTCAACCTGATCCTAGCCTGAATGTTTTTGTGGAGTTATAGAGTCATGGAGATGTACAGCATGGAAACAGACCCTTCAGTCCAACCCGTCCATGCCGACCAGATATCCCAACCCAATCTAGTCCCACCTGCCATCACCCGGCCCATATCCCTCCAAACCCTTCCTATTCATATACCCATCCAAATGCCTCTTAAATATTACAATTGTACCAGCCTCCACTACATCCTCTGGCAGCTCATTCCATACA
>NW_025202797.1:7308-8000 GCF_004010195.1 Chiloscyllium plagiosum
CAGCCTCTCCCTGTAGCTCAGATCCTCCAACCCTGGCAACATCCTTATAAATCTTTTCTGAACCCTTTCAAGTTTCACAATATCTTTCTAATAGGAAGGAGACCAGAATTATTTTGTTAGTAGCAAGGAAATGAAACAAAATGACTAGGAGGGAGAGAATGAAGTTTGACTTACAAAATAGGTTTTAATTCATTAACATTGGAAAATAAAGACAAAAATTGATTTAATACAAATTTGGTGAAGGACATTGGATGAAAGAAATAGAAAGACAATACAAAATGGGGGGGGGGGTAAAATTCTAAAAGGTGGTGCAGGAACAGAGGGAGCTGGGGGTATATGTGCACAGATCAGTGAAGGTGGCATAACAGGGGGAGAGGGGTTAATTAATAAAACACACAGCATCCTTGGCTTCATTAATCAGGGCCTAGAGTCTGAGAACAGCGAAGTGATGTTGAACCTGTACAAGACACTTGTTAGACCACACCTGGAGTGTCAGAGAGATTGAAAGAGAGGGAGAGAGAGTGACAACTGATAGGTGGTGGTTTAACCTAAGAGTTACCATGCCTCAGACAAGGGGAGAGGTGTGGAAGGACAGGCCTTCATGGTAACCTCAGCCAGTGAGAGATTCAAACCCACGCTGTCGATGTAACTCCACATTCCAAACTAGCCATCCAGCCAACTGAGCTAACCCA